>NC_085136.1:67366755-67541755 GCF_035046485.1 Aedes albopictus | reverse complement strand
TGAATAAACGTCAGCAAGCTCTATGATTCAACCAACAATAAAACATTCGTTCAAGGAGAGCAATATTCAGACAATTATCTAAACTCACCCCTGCCTAGGCCGTTTGCTCTAGGCATCCGATCTTCCGGATCACTTTCCACTTACACTCACTTTTTACCACACTCCAGAAAAACTGACCCGCACTAAAACAAATGAGCTCCGGGTCTGCTCCCGCTTGCCATCATCCAGAAGATTTGCCATTCTCCTGGCAGGATCGCCAAATGTGGAGCTTGGAATTATTGTGGACAAGCGGGTGCCCCGAGGAAGTAACTTGAGTTTTATCTTTTGACGTTCGTGAAGTGATGACGCGACGACCGTTTGCGCGCCTACTAGATTGCTTGATGTGCATTTGGCAGACCATGTGCTACCAGCGTTCATTGGAAGACTAGTCGAACAACAATGCTGATTCAATACCACACAGGAATGAATACCTGAAACATCTGAAATAACACCGTAACAAGTTCCGGGAAAACATCCGAAACGAACCCCGGATGAAATCAGTGAAGTATTGTCGAAAGGAATTCCGGGAGAAGTCTCTGAAGAATTCCCGCGAAGAACCCTCGAAAGAATCCGAGTGAATGATTCTTGTAAGAAATTTGGAATGGAAACTTATTTAAAAGTTTGCACCAAAGATCCTGTCCAACATTCCTCCTGCAGTGGTTCTTCAGTATATCGGCGAGTATGCGAGTGCTCGCGATGAAGTTGAGAGATCTGCAGTTCCACGTACCCAGATGGCTCGCAATCTTTTCGTTGATGACTTTTCGTTGCTTGCCGGCAAAAAAAAAAACCTGAAGGAACCTTTGATAGAATTCCAGGAATAATCCTTAAAGGAACCCCTGAAAGGATCAAGGGAGACATGCTTAAAGAAAACCCGAGAGGAAAACCTCAAAGGAATATCGTAAAACATTAATGAACGAATCCCTGGTTGAAACTCTGGAAGAATCCCGGAAGAAAGCTTGGGGAATCCCTAAAAAAATAACTCGATAGGAGTCCCTTTCAAAATATCGGAAGAAACACCTGAAAGAATCCCTGAAGGAATTCCTGATAGAGTCCTTAGCATAATACTTGAAAGGATCCCAGGAAGAATTCTGAGTGGAATACCTGATGAAGGAATTCTAGTAGAAACCCCAGGACAAATTTCTACATTCTGTCGAGAGCAATCACAAGAAGAAACCTGATAGGAATCCCAGAAAAAATCCACGAAGAATTACCGGGTGTAAATGATAATTGTTGTCAAAGATAGCTGAAATATTGTGTAATTAAAAAATACTGCAGTTCGGGGTATCTGTCTTATGAATAAAACACTGGGTGGATATGAGTTAAAAGAAGCAAAGCTCGTTGATCACGAGGAAACAGTCGAAAGGCACAATATTTTGACTTTACCACGATGGTTTCAAAAGCAACGAAGAAAACGTAAACATTATTGATGATAACGGCAGTTGGCGCGAGTTTCGGGGGTGATAACAGAAGACACGCCGTTGCTCATCTCTTAGCACGTGTGGGATATTCTGATTGAGAGAACAAACAAAACAACAGCAGCAAAAAATGTAACCTTGACTCTTGTTTTGTCGTTATGAATCATAGATTCCGACGACAGAGAATGGATGAAATACAAATTTCATCATGCATCCTAGCCCTAGGTTCTTTCGATTAGAAGTTTTGAACCACGTTCTGAAACGTGGTCAATTTTGATGTTCCCATGTCTGTCGATTTACATGTGATTTCAAAGTTATCAGTATACCTACTTGAACGAATATTTTGGTATCGCAATTTTAGAAAAGGAACATTTTCTTTGAGGGCATCAGGTCACCAGAATATCCTATGATCTGTCCTTTCAGTTCACAGCTTGATAGCCAGTGAGCACACCTTTACTTTTCGTTGAGATTATCCGGCGTAAGCTGTTCTCTCATATTTCTATTGTTGTAGCGCTCATTTGCTACTTGAAACGATTAGGTTTCCTTATTTTTTTATGAAGATCATCCCTTTTAAAAGGCGATTTGCATTTGCAAAGGATTTGTCTCAATCCCGATGAGTGGAAAAAGAAAACTTTAGTGTATACTCTAAACATAAATACTCTGTACATAAGTACATAGAGCGGATAGAACGTATAAAATCTGTATGAAACGAGCTCACCGACCGAACATCTCTATTCTCAGTCACGCTTACGCCGATTACTAACCATCTTTCAATAATTATTCATCTTTCTCCCTTCCAGGTGGCGTGGCCCTGGTCTACGTCAGCCAACCGATGGACACGGTCAAGGTCAAAATGCAAACCTTCCCGACGCTGTACAAAAACATGTTCGACTGCACGATGCGGACCTTCAAGCGGGACGGCGTCGTACGGGGGCTGTACGCCGGCACCATTCCGGCCATCGTGGCCAACGTGGCCGAAAACTCAGTATTATTCGCTGCCTACGGAGCGTGCCAAAATCTGGTGGCTGCGGTCGCTCGGAAGCCATCCGTCAGTGAACTGTCGGCCCTGGACAATGCCACCGCTGGGTTCCTGGCCGCTTTCTTCTCATCCTTCACGCTCTGCCCAACGGAACTGATTAAATGCAAACTGCAAGCTCTTCGCGAGGTGCAGCAAAACAATCTCAAACCGGGCGAGAAAGTGCCGAAGGTCTCACCGTGGAAGCTAACGCGACAGATCCTACGCACCGAGGGAATCCCGGGCATGTTCCGCGGACTGACGTCGACCTTCGCCCGCGAAATGCCCGGATATTTCTTCTTCTTCGGAGGCTACGAGGCATCGAGGGACCTGATGGCGGAACCGGGACAATCCAAGGACGACATCGGACCTCTGAAGACGATGGTGGCCGGAGCGGTCGGAGGGGTAGCCCTGTGGACGGCCATCTTCCCGGCGGACGTGATCAAGAGCCGGATACAGGTGCAAAGTCTACGGCTCAGCATGACCCAGGTGGGAGTGGAGATCTTCCGCAAGGAGGGACTCATGGCGTTCTACAACGGACTTCAGCCGACGATCGTGCGGACGATCCCGGCCACGGCGGTTCTTTTTGTCGTCTACGAGTACAGCAAAAAACTTATGACGGAGCTGTTCGTCTAGGCGGTTGTTTTTTTTTTTTCATCTACTTTATTCCGATTACTTTATTAGGTAATGCATTTTTTTGTTTTAGTTCTCCAAAGTGGCCTTTATACGGGTTAGAGTCGTATGTAAGCAATAAAGAATCACGATCTTTTTGTGTAAATATGCATAAAACCTGGAGATTTGATAACACGAATAATTTGAAGACGCCTACCTGAAACGTCTACCGCTTCTCCAGCAGCGGGTTTAATATGTTGAATAGGTACGTTTCCTTCGCTTCCAGTGATTCTAACGGCCACTCGTGCCATGGTATCTGTAATGTTCGAAAAGAATAACATTGATTACTCAAATAATACTTTCAGAGGGAGAGGGAAAATTCAGATGAATTTCATTGTGGTCGCTTTATCCAATTACTGTATGCCCAATTTACAAGAAAGGTCACAGACTAGAGTGTGCTAATTACAGAGGATTACCCCTCTAAATTTAATCGATAAAAGATACTGCCGCGTGTCCTGTTCAACCTGTTCAAGAGGTCGTGAAGAGTCGGCCCTTCGTCTGCGAGTTTTCATGAGGGCCGATCAACGACGGATCAGATGGTTAAATAGCAAACTCATCATCTGTTCTTTGATTTCGAAGCAGCATAGGTATCAGGTATCAGAAGGCCGGCTCCAGAGGCACGTTATCCTCCATTTGGGACATTTGTGACATCGCCAAAATAATAGCCTATTTCATCATCTACCTGAGGGAACAGGAAGGAAATAAGGATAGGGATGGGGATAAGGACAGATAGGGAAATAGGAAAAGTACCCTGGAAGAGGGCACTAACGCATAAGCGCACCCAAACAGAGCCTATAGCTCTTTACCCGGATAAAAACTTACCATAGGGTGTTTGGTGAAAACCATTCCTGCACCATACAGTGTACCAGCTACAATAAAGTGTATTGTAATGAAATGGTTCGCAATACTATACATTTACATTGGATTTTTTTGTAACAATATATCATACTGTTTTTCTTACGTTTGAACCATTCACTTTTCCGAAACATTAATTTTCCATGAATTTTTAATTATTTATTCAGTCTAAGATTTTTTCCGTGCTTTGTTTTGTTGATGTTTGTGACTTTTTTGATGCAAAGGAAAGGGAAAAAAGTGAATAAGTTGAAACATCAATTTAAAGTCAATAACATGTTTAAATCAGTGGTAAACCAGATGTCCTAAGAACTGTAGGTCCAAGCAGGGGTCCAAGAGCTATGGCGGTAGCCCGTGTGTAGAGTGCGATGAGAGAAATACGAATGTAGGCCAACCCGGAAAGATTCAGGTCAGATTACCGTAAATCAGTGGATGAGTTCAACACTATTCTTTCGGTATTTGCCTAGGTATTTGCATTTAGGGGAGTTTTTGTTGGAATTATCGTGGAAACAGAGTAAAGTAAAATACGTCCAGTCAACTTTCACTTTCTGATTCGTCTTTTTTCTTGACCATCATCAACATTAAAAACAAACACAGACAATGTTCGAATTCATTTTTCGAAGACATATTCTGTCATATACCCGCAACTGAAACACATCTCTTACACACAATTTTCTCCTCTTCTCTCATGTGAACTTGCCTTCGACCACAATCGAATCAAATGCGATTGACAAACTCTTTGACGTAGAGCCATCTTTAACTTGATCTTTAACATATGGACTGGACTGGACACTGAAATAACTTCTAATATAGGTTCGTCTGCGGGTTCGCTTTTTAACCTAACTTATATTTGAATCGAACTTGACAGTTTTCTCATGAGTTGTTATGTATTTCAAACTTCACTGGAGCCTCAATATTGCAATAACTGTTAAGCACGCTGTAATGATACTTATGTACCTCGTCACCCACTTCATGCAACTACATTAGTGGTCTAATAACACTTAGCGCGCTCGGCATAGTTCCATCATGCCGCTCAAAGTGTTGCCACAAATAATGCTTAGTTTGCAAAACACGGTTATCTGGCTGGTGGGGCATGGGAGCCTAAGCTTCAACTGTTAATGCAATCAGAGACTACTCAGACTTAGACGTGGGCGATCCTATATATGAAGGGTTATCGAAAACGCTCTGGAGAATTCCCAAAGCGCATTCTAATAAATCTAGTAAGCCTAAGGTGCCATTAACAGGAGGAAAATGACAAGATAATATAACAATATATGGTTTATGTAATGTAAAACAATACAACATAACAAAAGAGAACCATTCCAAAACCATTTGATTAAATGTATAACCAGTAGTGAAATTACAATTAAAAACATTTTATTTACGGTACATTTTATTGTTCCATTCGTGTACCATACAATGTACGGTATATTTAAACCCACGTATCAGTATTTTGAACAATTCATTAACAATAAAATGTATGTGTTGCGGCACCTGGCATCACTGCACAAGTGGTGCATTGAGAGGGATAGGCCCTTTTCAGACTAACGTCAAACTGGGTTAAAACGTCAGACTGCTTTGAAACGTCAGATTGGTGAAAAGAAAAACAAAGATGACAGAGTGAAAAAGATTTGGAGTCGTTAATGCAGGAAAGTGAAATTCGAGGTGAAATTGTTAAAAAGATTAAGTTTTTGAGTTGGAAATTGAGTTCGAGATAGAGTGAAAGCTAGATTGAAGTGTCGAAGTTAAATTGAAATTGAGTTAGCATAAGAAAGATGTAAAATGTTATTAATTAGTTGCAGAATTTGAGCGCAGCAGAATAGTTGTGGGACAGTGGTAGCGTGAGGAGACAAAACTATTCATGTTTGTATAAGGTAAAACAAAATGTTGCGTTTGAGCTTAAATATATTTTTATTACAGTTTTGAGCTGCAATACCAAGCACTGCTGCAAAAACGTAGTTTGAGATCCGAACATTCTCAAAAATGAATACCGGATCAATCCCTCGCCTTCCCGACCCGAATGAGACGGCATACAATTGCGGAAAGTGCAACCGGCCGGATGAGGACGAAAGCCAGATGGTGTTCTGCGATAACTGCCAACGGTGGTATCATTTCGGCTGTCAAGGAGTGACGTCGGATATACAGGAAGACCATGACTGGGTATGTAGCGATTGTTCTGGTGATCAAGGAGGAAGGACCCCTGATGACCCGGAGGAAAGAGAGCTGCTTGAAGCGGAAAAGTCCATTGCTCTAGAGCGAGAACGTTTGTCAGCCTTAATAGAAAAGAAGAAGCGGGTGGCAAGTATGAGGTTAAAGTTAGAAATAGAGAAGAGGGAAGCACTATGGCAGTTAGAGAAGCAGGAGTTAGAGGCCAAAGCCGTTGCAGTAGAAGAATTCAATGAAAAGAAAAGGGCAGAAAAGGAGAAGTTACAGCGTAGAATAGATAAGGCTCTGTCAGAACGCGCGGAATTGGAGAACGAGGAAAGTTCGATACGCTTCTGCAAGAAGACGTCCACTCCAATGGTACGAATGGGAGAAGTAGGCGAAAAATCGAAGATTTCGAAAGTCAAAGCTAATTCGGTTCGCGAAAAAGTGGTTGATACCGATGCGACATCAGAAAGTGAAAGTGAAAGTAAAAGTGATGGTGATACAAGTGATGCAAGTGCGAAAATGGAACTAGTACCAACGAAGGCTCAACTATCGGCGCGACAGTTCCTGGCTAGGCGGCTGCCGACGTTCACCGGGAATCCGGAAGAGTGGTCAATCTTTATTTCCAGTTACGAGACGACAACAAAAGCGTGCGGTTTCTCCAATCTCGAAAACTTAGTTCGACTGCAGGAATGTCTGAAGGGAGCGGCACTGGACGCAGTAGGATCGCGACTTTTACTGCCTCAGTTTGTGCCGAAGGTAATTCAAGAGCTTCGTGAGCAGTTTGGACAACCGGAGCAGATTTTGGAGACCCTGTTAGTGAAGGTGAGATCAGCCGATGGACCGAAAGCAGAAAGGCCAGCGACGTTCATCACATACGGTCGACTTGTTCAACAGCTTTGTGACCATATGGAAGCAACCCACTTGGAAGACCATCTGACGAATCCGTTATTGATCAGTGAATTGGCGAAGAAGCTTCCAGCGAGTACGAAGGTGGACTGGATTCGTTTCAAACGAAATGAAATTAGTGGCAGGAAGAAGGTAACACTACGTACCATGGCTGACTTTTTATCCGAGATAGTTTCGGTGGCAACAGAGGCAGTAAACTTGGTGGACGGACAAGCAAGTAGCAGTCGCGCGCCCAATCCGGAGCGTAACCGAGAGCGTAACAAATCCAAGCAGCATGGAGTGTACGTGAACGTTCACAACGAAGATGAAAAGGTTCCACAAGAAGATGAACCGCAGAAACGAATCCCATGTGCGATGTGTGGTGAAACAAATCACAGATTGCGTAACTGTGACGATTTTTTCAAGGTTGCGACCATTCATTTGCAAAGATTTACATTCATTTGCTATTATCTCAGTTCAGAAGCATGCTATCGAAATACAAGTTATGGATGAATTTAACCTTGTAGTTTTATCTGAAACTTTGCCGAATAACATTGGGGTCGCACACGCATACCAAAGTCGTGAGCGAGCTGTGAAGGCAACTCTCCACAGCGTGAATGTAATTTACATTCACCGCGTGGAGAGTTGCCTTCACAGGTCGCTCACGACTTTGGTATACGTTTTAGACCCCAATGTTATTCGGCAAACTTTCAGATAAAATTACAAGGTTAAATTCATCCATACATTGTTTTTCGATAGCATGCTTCTGAACTGAGATAATAGCAAATGAATGTAAATCTTTGCAAATGAATGGTCGCAACCTTGGATTTTTTGAAGCTTGAACCAGCCCAGCGATTGAAAGCAGTAGATAGGTGGGAGCTTTGCAGAAGCTGCCTCAATGCACATGGTGATGCGAAATGTAAGATCAACATCCGCTGCAAAGTAGCAAATTGTCAAGGATTGCACAACACACTTTTGCATCAACTCCCCGTGCACTCTACCTGTAATATGCATAACAGCATTCATCCTTCGTCGGTGATCTTCCGTGTTGTTCCAGTGACGGTGTACAACGGTTCCAAGACACTGAGCATACTAGCGTTGTTGGACGAAGGTTCATCGTACACACTTATCGAAGCTTCGGTAGCAGAGGAGTTGGGTTGCGGTGGAGTTGTACAGCCATTACGCGTATCGTGGACTGCTGGGATGACAAGACTGGAAAGAGATTCAAAGATAGTGAATTTGTCGGTGTGGGGTCAACCCAGAAAAGCGCATTGCGGGGAGCTCACACGGTGAGAGAATTGGGGTTGCCGAAACAGACTATGCGTTTTGCTGAATTTGCTGAAGGTTATGAACATCTACAAGGCCTCCAGGTGGCTGACTACCCGATGGAAACACCACGCATTTTGATTGGGCTTAAACACCTACATCTATTTGCCCCTCTAGAGTCTCGAATTGGGAACCCGGGTGAGCCTATAGCTGTGAGATCAATGCTGGGATGGACGGTGTACGGCCCACAAGAAAAAATATCTTCTGAGTCAACCTTTGTCGGTCATCACACATGTACTAGTGTGTCCAACGAAGACTTGTATCGTCTTCTAAAGTCGCATTACGTATTGGAAGACTCGGCTGTTTTGGTGGACTTGGTACCAGAGTCAAGGGACGACCGCAGAGCCAGAGAGATCTTGGAGAAAACAACAGTTCGAGTCGGTGATCGATTCCAATGTGGATTACTGTGGAAAGAAGAACACACTCTGTTTCCAGACAGTTTTTCTATGGCACAGAAGCGAATGAAGAGCCTCGAGAAACGTTTAGCTAAAAATCAAGAGTTACAGCAGAACGTTCACAAACAGATGAGTGACTACATAGAAAAGGGGTATTGTCACAAAGCTACACCACAGGAACTCCGGTCAGCAGAGCGACACAAGGTGTGGTATTTGCCGTTGAACATTGTGCTGAATCCAAGGAAACCAGGAAAAGTTCGACTAGTTTGGGATGCCGCAGCTACAGTCAACGGTGTTTCTCTCAATGCGACATTGTTGAAGGGTCCAGATTTACTAGTCTCCCTGCCGTCAGTCATAAGTCAGTTTCGAGAACGAAGAATTGGTTTTGGAGGTGACATTCGTGAGATGTTCCACCAAATACGCATTCGCCCAGAGGATCGTCAAGCGCAACGGTTTTTATTTGGCGGAGAAGTGTACGTGATGGACTGCGCTATTTTTGGAGCGACGTGTTCGCCTAGTCAAGCACTTTATGTTATGAATAAGAATGCAAGTGAGTTTTCCGAAAGTTATCCAGAGGCAGCCAGCGCAATAGAGAAGAAGCATTATGTGGACGATTACTTCGATAGCGTTGATTCCACAGAGGAGGCAATATGCCGTGCAAAAGAAGTACGAGACATTCATGCTCGTGGTGGTTTCCAAATCCGAAACTGGGTTTCCAATTCAGAAGAGGTACTGATGCAGGGCCCATATAGCCGAGGCGGTAAACGCACGGGTATTCAGCATGACCATGCTGAGGGTGACGGGTTCGATTCCCGGTCGGTCCAGGATCTTTCCGTAAAGGAAATTTCCTTGACTTCCTTGGGCATAAAGTATCTTCGTGCCTGCCACACGATATACGCATGCAAAATGGTCATTGGCAGAGGAAGCTCTCAGTTAAAAACTGTGGAAGTGCTCATTGAACACTAAGCTGAGAAGCAGGCTTTGTCCCAGTGAGGACGTTACGCCAAGAAGAGAGAGAGACTGATGCAACTTGGAGAACGACAAGATAATCAGGAGATTCACTTTCATCGAGACAAAGAAACGGAATACGAGCGTGTGCTGGGGATTGTATGGAATACGAAGCAGGACGTGTTCACATTTTCCACCAAAGTGAAAAACGAGCTACAACCGTATTTAACGGGCGGACATCGACCAACGAAACGGATCGTATTGAGCTGTGTCATGAGCTTTTTCGATCCTCTTGGACTGCTGGCGGTATTTACGATCCACGGTCGTATCATTGTGCAGGATCTTTGGCGAAGTGGTTGCGACTGGGATGAGGAAATCGACGACGAAGCGTTGGTAAAGTGGAGTCGGTGGACGGCGTGCTTGACAGATGTTGAAATGGTAGAGATTCCCCGATACTATTTCAGCGACGCCATAGCACTCAATTATGGTTCGTTGCAACTACACATTTTCGTAGACGCTAGTGAGAATGCGTACGGAGCAGTCGGCTACTTCCGAATTCTTACCGGTAGAGATCCTTGTTGCGCCTTAGTTCAAGCACGTTCTAAAGTTGCCCCCATAAAACCACATTCTATTCCTCGATTAGAGTTGATGGCAGCCGTGTTGGGCGCTCGACTAAAGGATACAATTTTGGAGAGTCATAACTTCGAAATCAAGAAAGTGTACTTCTGGACTGATTCAAGGACTGTACAATCGTGGATTAAGTCGGATGCCCGAAAATATCGTCAATTTGTGGCGTTCAGGATCGGCGATATTTTGTCGCGAACAAAGACGTCGGATTGGAGGTGGATCTCCACGAAGCTCAACGTTGCGGATCATCTTACGAAGTGGTCAAGAGGATCGTCGTTAGAAGCGGATGGTGCATGGTTGAAAGGACCAGCGTTTTTACACTTACCCGAGAGCGAGTGGCCAGTTGACAATAGTGTAGAACCAAATGATCCAGAAGAACTTCGAGCAACATGTTTGTTCCATAAAACTGAAGCTGTATTTCAACTAATTGATCCATCCCGTATTTCGAAATGGAATGTATTAGTGAGATGTGTAGCCTGCGTGATCAGGTTTATTTCGAATCTTCGAAGAAAGGCTAAAGGCTTGGCCATCGAAACACTTCGTTCTCTTCCGAGGATGAAGTATACAAGGAAAGTACATGCAGTGCGGGTGTGTCTGCAAAGAGACGAGTTCCAACGAGCGGAAGAAGTGCTGTGGCAACAGGTGCAGATGGAAGCGTTTGAAGATGAAGTTCGTATTCTGCGGATTATGCGAGACAACAAGGGCGAATGCAAGGAGAAGATTGAGAAGAGAAGTCCGTTGTACAAATTGTCACCAATTCTGGATGAAAATGATGTAGTGCGTGTGGAAGGTCGAACAGCACAGGCTGAGTTCCTGCCGTTCGAAATGCGATTCCCCATAATTCTTCCTAAAGGACATATGATCACGACGCGGCTAATCGAGCACTATCACGGACGACTTGGTCATGGGCATCGGGAAGCTGTCGTAAATGAATTGATGCAGAGATTTTGCATTCCGAAAATACGGGCTGAGGTTTCGAGAGTAATGCGCAACTGTGTATGGTGTAAGGTGTATAAATGCAAACCAACCGTGCCAAGGATGGCACCTCTCCCAGTGCAACGAGCAATTCCGTTCCTTCGTCCTTTTACATACACAGGTGTAGATTTCTTCGGTCCTATTTCGGTCGTCATCGGCCGGCGAAGTGAAAAACGATGGGTATCACTGTTTACTTGCCTCACGACAAGAGCGATACATCTGGAGGTCGCCAGAAGCCTTTCAACAGCATCTTGCTTAATGGCGATCCGACGATTCGTGTGTCGAAGAGGATTTCCAATTGAGTTTTTCTCGGATAATGGCACCAACTTTGTAGGAGCTAGCAAGGAGATTATCAAGGCTATCAATGAAGAATGCAGTGAAAATTTGACAAGTTCGAGAACTAGGTGGAATTTCAATCCACCAGCAGCTCCTCACATGGGAGGAATATGGGAGCGGTTAGTCCGGTCGGTAAAAGCGGTGTTGTTAGCAGAGCTTGACGATGGAAGATCACTTTCGGATGAAGTATTGGAGACAGTATTGGCTGAGGCGGAGAGGATGATCAATTCAAGACCCTTGACATTTGTGTCCAAAGACAATATGGAGCCAGAAGCCCTGACTCCAAACCACTTCCTTCTCGGATATCCATCGTGTGGTAGAGAAATGGGGTTGCCATCCGGCAATGAAGCGAAAGGGTTACGGGATCAGTACGAGCGGTCAAAAGTGCTTACCGATAAACTATGGAATCGGTGGATAAAAGAGTATTTGCCAACAATAAATTTGAGGTCCAAATGGCAAGAAGATCAAGGCCCTATCAAGGTTGGTACTCTGGTGTATATGGCGGATGAAGAAAACCGGAAAAGTTGGATCCGAGGCGTCGTCGATGAAATCATCAAGGGAGCTGATGGAAGAGTCAGGCAAGTTGTGATTCGAGCTGGTGGAAAGCGGTATAGGCGAGCAGTAGCGAAGATTGCGGTGCCTGAGATAAGTGACGAAACACCTGGCTTGGTTTAAAGGACCCTGTGCCAGAGTTACGGGAGGGGCTGTTGCGGCACCTGGCATCACTGCCAGGTGTGCATTGAGAGGGATAGGCCCTTTTCAGACTAATGTCAAACTGGGTTAAAACGTCAGACTGCTTTGAAACGTCAGATTGGTGAAAAGAAAAACAAAGATGACAGAGTGAAAAAGATTTGGAGTCGTTAATGCAGGAAAGTGAAATTCGAGGTGAAATTGTTAAAAAGATTAAGTTTTTGAGTTGGAAATTGAGTTCGAGATAGAGTGAAAGCTAGATTGAAGTGTCGAAGTTAAATTGAAATTGAGTTAGCATAAGAAAGATGTAAAATGTTATTAATTAGTTGCAGAATTTGAGCGCAGCAGAATAGTTGTGGGACAGTGGTAGCGTGAGGAGACAAAACTATTCATGTTTGTATAAGGTAAAACAAAATGTTGCGTTTGAGCTTAAATATATTTTTATACAGTTTTGAGCTGCAATATCAAGCACTGCTGCAAAAACGTAGTTTGAGATGCGAACAGTATGGTTTTGCAAAAAAATATATATCGAGAAAAATATTTTTTATATTGTTACGATACTTAACAACCCGTATAGTATATTGTAAAAATCTTATTTACAATTCACGGTATGGTATCTACATTACATCTTATTGTTTTTGTATTTTTTATTTTTACAGTGTTGTCTATTGTAAAAATATGGTTCTAAATAGTACTGTTACAACACAACGTTCGGTTTTTCTACTGTATTTTTTATTCGGGTACCACAGCGGGTTAAGAACAACAGAATATCCTGAAGATTCAGGTTTCTGAAGTCTGTTTCACTTAATAAGTGTTTACCGAATACTCGGAAACGCATTTGCGCGAAAACTGGACAGCTACATATCAAATGATACGAAGTTCCATAATCGGATTCACAGCTATCACAGGCAAATGAATCAGCTTGCTGAATATTCGCCATGTGATAGCTGAATCGGCAGTGGCCAGTCAATGCTTTGACCAGCATGCTGCAATTCTGCTTAGACAGATTAGTTAGATACTTCGCCACCCGTAGAGATGGCTCAGCACTATACAATTTGGTTTGACGACATGACTCCAAACTATTCCAATATTGTCTGTGTTGAGTGACAGCCCAGGTGTGAATCTGAAGCTTAATCCAACACTTCGATATCGGAATAGCTGGCTCAGGGCCAATGAAGTCATGTGATGCTCCAGAGCGAGCTAACTCATCAGCCAATTCATTTCCAGCGATGGAAGAATGACCAGGTACCCATAGAAGGTGAACAGCGTTTGTTGAATTCAGCTCCTCGATTTGAGTTCGACAAGCGATAACTATCTTCGACCTGGAGTTGGCCGAAGCAAGTGCTTTAAGGTGAAGGTTGCTTGAGATCACAACAATAAGCTTGGCTCCCGCTCTAATCACCCTCTCAACCACCCTCTCAAAACAACCAAATCGGACGGCGCACAGTGAGGTGTAACTTGGTCAAACAAGCATAAACAAATCTGCAAAAATGAGCCATTTTAAAAAGCAGACATACCTTAGCATTTTTGCACCCACGAGACTTATTGAATCTGCTTACCGACACAATTTGTTCTTATAAAACATTTTCGAAATCATTTGAATTCATGATTTGCCCAATATTGTTAAAATTATTCCCATTGTGCGCCGCTTTATTTACGTTTTTTTGACAGCTCTCTCCTCTCTACTCTCGCACTTCCTCTCTCTGGCTGTAGAAAACTACCGTATAATGGGGTAATATCAGGGGTAATATTAATGTGTGCAATTTTAACTCATAAACAGCGACCGATTGTTCTGTTACTTAGTGTAATCATATTGGCAGTACGTTCTTTAAAATAGTTACAATGTTTGGCAAAAATACAGCCTTGTTCCGCGATAAACGCGTACAGTGGTTGGATCAATTTAACCTTGCGTTGAACAACATCACCCAGTTTCACGGTACGTTTTTCCGTTCTGACGAACCGCGATTAAAATTGATTCGAATTTTCGACCAAAAAAGTGGAAAACACGTCGGTTTTTCGCGATAAACGGCTGATTAGGCGAAAGTAAATATAGTTTTGAACATTTGATCAACTTATCTCAGTGCTATGTTGTATGGACGATTAATAAAAAGTGACTTAAAAAAACTGGCGACGTACTTGCCGAAGATAAAAAGTGCAGTGAGTGCTTCTTTTTAGCACGAAATTGTGGAAATAAAGTGAAAAATTAACAGTAGTGCTTCTCGACGGATGAGAAATATAGTTTTTCACCACAAGTAGCAACCTGAGTGCATTTCTACAAGGTAAGCAAGAAAAAATTGGAGAATTTGTTCACCACCCTCCACGCTATTCGAGGACTGTGGTGAGGGGAGTGAGGTGTAAGGGGGAGACTGGCTGCCATACTCGCTGCCATTTTGAAACCCCTGCAACTATGTCCTTAATAGCAACCTGGCTATCTGAACAGAAGTATATTACAGTAGACGTTCGATAAGTGCAACATGTTTACGTTTCAGTTACCGAATGAAATTCGCTAACTGCAACGACTGACAGCCGTCAAATAGTTGTCAATTGCTGTTGTACACAGCCAGAATGCACTCAAAAACATCGCAGTGCAGCAGTAGTGCATCCGAAAAACATCGCAACTCTGTTGACGTTTTGTATTTGACATATAGCGGTGCGATAACTGCAAAATTGTTGCAGTTAGCGGACTTGCAGTTAAAAGGCATTGCAGTTAGACCATTTGCACCGAGCGAACGTCCACTGTACTTTGCCCATTACGTGCTGCTGAAGTGCTGATTGCACTCCGCACATAAGAGCAAAGATTTCGGCCTGAAAAACGGTGCAGTGTCTACCAAGTGAGTAAGACTGATACAGCCTTAGCTCACGAGAATAAACACCAGCACCTGCTCGACCTTCGAGAAGGGAGCCATGTAACATACGATGCCGTCTGAAATACTTCTTTCCAGATAACCAGATGTCCACTCTTCCCGGGAAGGGAATTTCGTGGAAAATGTCCTATATGGGAAATTACAAGCATTTGTAAGATCACTTGAAGCAAGGACAATTCTGTCCCAATTCACCAAAAGTGAAAACAACGAGGTGTGTGTTGATGTGCGGTTCACAGGAGTTTCCTCTAGTAGACCGAGTACCCGTAACCGGTAAGTGCAAGAAAGGGCTTCTTGTTTGAGATGAATGTGTAGTGGGGCAACGTCAAAGAGAACTTCTAGCGCTGCCGTAGGAGTTGAAGAGAACGCTCCAGACATCGCCATTAAGCACATCCTTTGGAGATGGCCTAATTTTGATTGGGCCGTTCTCACTTCACCCTTTTGCCACCACACAAGACATCCATAAGCCAATACAGTAGACGTTCGATAAGTGCAACATGTTTACGTTTCAGTTACCGAATGAAATTCGCTAACTGCAACGACTGACAGCCGTCAAACAGTTGTCAATCTCTGTTGGACGCAGCCAAAATGCATTTAAAAACATCGCAATGCAGCTGTAATGCATCCGAAAAACATCGCAACTCTGTTGACGTTTTGTTTTTGACAGATAGCGGTGCGATAACTGCAAAATTGTTGCACTTAGCGGACTTGCAGTTAAAAAGCATTGCAGTTAAACCGTTTGCACCGAGCGAACGTCTACTGTATTGGCCGAACCACAGTTGTGTAAATCCATTTGATATACAGTAGACGTTCGCTCGGTGCAAATGGTTTAACTGCAATGTTTTTTAACTGCAAGTCCGCTAAGTGCAACAATTTTGCAGTTATCGCACCGCTATCTGTCAAAAACAAAACGTCAACAGATTTGCGATGTTTTTTGGATGCACTACAGCTGCATTGCGATGTTTTTGAGTGCATTCTGGCTGCGTCCAATAGCAATTGACAACTGTTTGACGGCTGTCAATCGTTGCAGTTAGCGAATTTCATTCGGTAACTGAAACGTGTTGCACTTATCGAACGTCTACTGTACTTGGGTTTTAGACCCCAAGTTGTACCAAAAGTACGCCGGCATTGCCCGAAGGCCAACAAGCTTTCTTGATTCTGAACTCAATTTGAGGTGTCCAGGAAAGCTTGGAATCAAGAATGACTCCAACGTACTTTACCTGTTCAGTCACATCGATTTCAGAATCAAAGAGACGCAAAGGTCGAACGCCATTACGGTTTCGCCTTTCCATAAAAAGAACAATAGATGTTTTACTCGGATCAACCGAAAGGCCATATTGGCGACACCAACCCTCAACTACCTGAAGGGCGCTTTGCATCAGGTCGAAAAGGGTGGTGATACACATACCAACTAACAATGCTAGGTGGTAGTCGTTGGCAAAACCATAAGTAGGAAAACCGCTATTATTGAGTTGCCTCAATAGCGTATCTGTTACAAGATTCCATGAAAGCGGGGAAAAGACTCCCCCTTGGGGGCATCCACAAACACTCAATTTCCTAATCCCTGCTAGACGCAATGTCGAGAAGAGATATCGGTTTTTGAGCATTTGATGAATCCAAATGGAAATCATTGGAGATATACCATGACTCCGTGCGGCTTCCAATATGGCATCGAAAGGCACATTGTCAAAGGCACCCTCGATATCTAAGAAAACACCCAAACAAGATTGCTTTTGAGCGAATGCTTTCTAGATATCGTAAACAACCTTGTGTAAAATAGTCACAGTGAACTTACCAGATTGGTAGGCATGTTGGTTCACATGAAGAGACACGTTGGCCAGATGAACATCACGAATGTGATGATCCACAATGCGTTCTAAGCATTTCAGAAAAAAAAAGAGGTCAAACTGCCCCAAGTAATCACTAAGCCGTAAAAATTGGCACCAAGTTGGTTCTATATCCACATGAAAAGCAATGTTAACAGACCTCATTAGAACTACATCCTATAATAGATCTGCTTAAAAGCCAATTTTGGCGAAATATTCGGCTGATATACGGCCAGCTTCATTCTGCGTACCGAGTCTCTGGTGAAAGACTTGTCAAAAATGGGTCAAGAAAAAAGAATAAAAAAAGTTATTTACTTTCTTTATTTTTTTCTCCGGATGTTTTCCATCGAAGTCTACTTTTCTTCGATTTTTACGGCCTGATCCAGATTTGATCTGATGTCCTCGGGGTTGTTAGTCTTAAGTGGATGTCGCCACGTTTCCCATCTGCTCCATCGTTGCGCCAAGAGATCGGTTTGCTCAGCACCGTATTTAAGGAAAAGAAGGCAACAAGTTGGGACAGCATTGATGTTCCGATCCGAATCGTTCGCATGATCCGATGCTCGGATCTGAAATCGGGCACAATGTTGCCGCATTGGAAATGTATAAAATGGTTTTATGGAGGGTGGAGCGAGATCTGCAGGAGATGCAGCTAGGGAAGTTTGGGAGGTTGACGAGGTTCCGTAACAAAAGGAATCAAAATGGGGCCCATCGATTAGTTTTGGCGCAGACAGACGTTCTAGCTCGAACAAATTTGTTCAAATTTTCTATGTAAATTTTCACTAGCGACACCTAGGCAACCGATTGCCACAGTGCAGTCGCGTGCAGTTGACAGTTTGAGAAACCACGTGCTTCCAGCCGTTTACTTACCACCCAATTCACCACCCACCGAAAAATAAAATCAAAACAAACACTGTCAAAATCATTCCTACATGTGCGTCACATTCACAAAGATTTCCCAATGCAAGTGAAGTTCATCCAAATGCAGTTTTATTCAAGCAAATCTATTTAAAATAAAAGTAATAATGTGTAAAATATTTTACAAGAGTCCTGTGCTAATTTGTGCAAAAGATTTTAGACATTAAATAAAAGTCATTTACTCTGCACAAATTATGTGGAAACATTATTAGCGTGCAACACGTGCGGTCTTTTCCCGCCATCCGGCTGGAAGACGACCGTGGTGACAGTTGTTGGTGCAACGCACATGTGAGGCAGCGATTGAATATGAACGTCGCTAACGCCATCTGTTCGCTGATTGCCACTTGGCGATTTGTGGCGGCCATGTTTTTTACACAAGCTGCTGAGTCAAACTTGAACGTCTGTCTGCGGTTTTGGTGTTCGTCTGTAGGAAAAACTCCACAGGTAAACATCCGATGCATTTATATCATAATCCAGGAAGCAGCTATACATTTTCTGTTTCAATTTAATGCTTGAAGTGTCCGACGACAAGCTTCCACCGCCCTATCGATTGTACGAAATTTCCGAGGAGATTTTATTGTTTTGCTTCGGTTCAGTTTTGTTTTGCTTGAAATCAGCTTTGATTGATATAAACATCGTGCACGCCATGCCTTTTAACAGCACTGTCAGGCTTCTTATTCGGCTGATAGACACTGGGTTTACAAGCACTATACTGCCGTGAATCGCATATCAGTCCCATCTTTGCTGGATTTCCTATGCAAATGGGACAGATATGCGTTTCACGGCAGTATAGCATACCCAGGTAACCAAAAGTTCCGCTTTCCATGACAAAATGCCCTTTCAAGTTCCGTGAAGTTCAGATAAAGTTCCAAATGTAACTTTCTGGCTGCTTAAGAGGCTAACGATGAGCCTTGCTGGAACTTCAGTCACAAGTTCCGGCAAGGCTCATTGTTAGCCTCTTAAGCAGCCAGAAAGTTCCATTCGGAACTTCATTTGAACTTCGCGGAACTTTAAAGCTGCTTAAGATGCTACTCGGAACTTTGTCGGAACTTTCGAGTTCATAGAAGTTCAGTTCAGTAGCATTGTGTTTCAATGAAGATTAAATTTATTTCTTTTACAGAAAACAACTGTTAAAGCAAACACGTATAAAAGACAAATATGAATTTATCAAATCACTGAATACTAGGGTTGAGCAAAAAACAATTGCCGCCCATCGGGTTCGAACCGATAGTCGCTGCGTGAGAACCCTATGCTCTACCACAGCACTACAGCTGCGATTGAGTTGACAGCAGGCAAAGTCTGACTTGAATCGATTTTCTGTCGGCAGCTAGTTTTGCACATTTGTACAGTAGTGAAGTTAGCTAGACTTTGTCAAGTGTCTTCAGCAGCGCAGCGGTAAGTCGGCAGGCTATCACGCAGGAGGATCCAGTTCAAATCTACATAGCACTAGCAGCGACATGTGTGAAAATATAATTATCAGATGCAATTTCCTGACGTGAATCACAAACCGACCAACAGGGTTGTGATTCTGAACAACACATTTTTGTTTCTGCATGAATTTTGTCAAAATTCTGTCAGAAGCTGCTTAGAAGGCTATCCAGCGTGCTTATGTGAACTTTCAAGTTCCAAAATTACTTAAATATGAAGCTGCTTAGAAGGCTAATGAGCAACCTCGAACAAGCTGCTTAGCTTATAAAGTACCCTTTTATCTGAACTTTTGGTTACTTGGGTAGCGTCATATACTAATATACGGCTTATTTCAGTGCTTACTATTTATAATGCCTGAGAGCTTCGAAAAATTCCTACTGAGCCTATTGACACGAAAAAGCTGCTGTATGACCTTTAGACCGCTTACGCCAATGCTTAGTGGTTAGCCCGCCATATCTCTTGGATCTGCAGTTCCTTAAGAGATCTGGTTTACTACTTGTTTAAACATTTTATTGACTTTAAATTGATGTTTTTCTTTCCTTTCCTTTGCATCAGAAAAGTCACAAACATCAACAAAACAAAGCACGGAAAAAATCTAAAACTGAATAAATAATTAAAAATGCACGGAAAAGTAATGTTTCGGAAAATTGAATGGTTCAAACGAAAGAAAAACAGTATAATATATTGTTACATAAAAATAGAATGTAAATGTATAGTAGCTACAATGTGCGAAGCTTGTAGCGAACCATTTCATTACAACATACATTATAAGCTATTTTACGAGACGTTCTACCGGTGGGCCGCTCATTGTTATTGTTTACATTTGATGTTTTTGTTTTTGCAAAAGTAGCATAACATGTGGTGGGCGCCAATCAGATTTTTGCTGGCAGAAATGTTTTGGTTTCTAATGCGGCATGTATCAATCCCCCGAGCTGTATAGTGTCACTAGCAGATGAAAAAAACATACCCACGGTCTACGGATATTAATTATAATGGGCGGATTGACGCATTTTTGCAGATAAATTAACCCCGTTTATTGGATGGGTCCGTATCACATGTTATGCTAGCGAAAATGTAAATAAATGGGTCCACCGGTTGGACTTCAAAACTGGTAAACATGCAAAAACCAGCTGATTTGAAACGTCTCATAATATGCCTTATTGCGGATTTTTTGAAAAATTTCCACTCTGCGGGCGGATTTTTTGAAAAATTTCCACTCTGCGGTAGCCGCCGAGTTCTACCGCAGCTGTCAAAGTGCTACCGCAGCCATGAAAATCATCATATCATCAAATATACTATATTAACAATATAGGTCACTCTTACGATTTTTTGGCGACACCTTTTTAGTAAATGTGGCGCCACCAAGCGTCAGAAGAGGTACTACTACACACTAAATGCATGTGCTGTCCGCATGACGTTTATTCTGTCGAACTGTCATTGCATGGTGGGGATGCCCATTTCTTCTGAAATAATCGATTAAACATTAATCGATTTTTTTTCAACTACTCAAATTAGAACAAATTTTATTCTCTCTTCTTGAACAATTTCTGGCGTATATTATCGTCGCAGCACCAAATCGAAGTTGTGACTCGTGCGACATGCGAAGTTGCAGATGAGAAGTAAATTTGAACCGATGAACGTTCATAACAGACTAAAACACAGACGACCCAAATCGAACTTTCCGTTAGCGAGTGATGAACGGTATTTTCTCCGGAAATTACACAAGAATTTCCTTGTGGAATCCCTTTAAAAATTGCACCCTGAACTTTTTTTTCTCCAAGATTCCTCCTGAATCTCTTGGGGGATTCCTCCTAGAAATTATTCTAGAATTATTTTAGGAACTCCTTTCGGGATTGCTCAGAGAAAGCGTTTCAGCGATCCTCCTCCATCCTCCAGCATTTTTTTTATATGGGATTACATATCTCCATGAATAAAACGCAATCAGTGAAGTACTAGATTTGTAGTATAATGATTTGTATAATCAGAAAGTAAATTCTCCGTTACTGCAATAAAATGGAAACCCAGAAAACTCGGTGGAAATCCTTAAAGGACGGAGTGAATTCCAGAAGGAACTTTTGGAGGAATACTGGTAGAAATCCCGGTTGAAATTCCCAGAAGGAGGAATTTTTGAAGCGAAGAGTTGCTATAATACAAATCCTTGAAACAACTCCTGGTCGTTCTTGAAAAATTTTGGAGGAATTCCAGAAGGAACTCCGGGAGGTATTCGTAGAAAAAACTCCTGAGGGAATTGTTGAAGGAGCTGAGCTTCTACAGGAATCCAAAAAAACTCCAAGAAACTCCTATAAGGAAATCCTATAAGGAACTTCTTGACGAATACTAGAAGAGAATTCTTGAAGATTCCTAGAATTAATTCTTGAAGGAACATCAGAAGAAATTGCTGGAGTAATTTCAGTAGGAACTCCTGGGGGTTCTTCGAAGGAACCTCTGGAGAAATTTAAGAAAACAAAACTTTAAATCAATCTCTGAAGGCACTCCTGGAGGAATTTCAAAAAGAGCTCCTGAATGAATCTCAGAAAAAAAAACCAGAAGGAAACCAAGGGGAATGACATATCCTTTTCTAATAGGAAAATCCGCATATATCTGTTCCTAACCGTCGCTAACCGCTGCTAACTGAGCTGCAGGTGTAGTTAGACGCGATTAACGATGGTAAGCACCGGATAACCAAACAACGGATTGTACCGGTTAGCAAAAGAAAATAGAAAACTGAGAAAGAAGGAACTTCCGTTGGGAAATCAGAAGGAATTCAGAAGGAACATCTGAAGGAATGCCTGACTAAATTTATGGAGGATTATCACTCCTGCAGCAGGCGAATTTGCAAGAATATTTTTACTAACTGAAGTTCACCCAGAAGCCCAACACTGTATATTTAAAAATAATGAGCTTTGCAAGGATTTCGCGACGATCGTGTAAATGTTCAATCTTTGACAGCACAATGTTCACACATCCAACAACAAAGGAAACCGATTAGTCCGGAATAAAACAACCAGTATTCGAATAAACTCACAGTTCACTTCGGAAGAACAATGAAATTAATCGAAATTAAATTTGACGGGTACTATTCTCAGGTCCGGTCCCGGAGCTCATTTTTTATAAGCACGGAACGCTCAAACGTTGAAATTTCGGGCATTAGTCCATTAGCTTGTGCGCCCTTGGATTCAATGTCTTGCACTCTGCCACAAGAAATTTGGCGTGCATTTGGTTGGTGATCTTCCGGATTTTTGTAAGCTATCCAATTCGATGTATGTATGTCAGCGTGGACATTAAGAAAGATGATATTGAAAGCCATTGTCAAAGGAAAATAGCAGTCACCAGGGCAAAATATAAGTTAATTTTGAGGGTGAAAATTTCAAATTTCGAAGTGAAACAATTTCGGCGACGTTACAATGAGGGAGCATTTAAATTCTTCTACAGATGTATTCGTAGATGTCATCTAATGAAATATAGCGCATTTAGTTCATCACTGGACCATCGCACGAGTTTTCATGAGTGCGAAAACGTAAATTAAAGTGCGCGATTGCAACAAATCAACTCGGTGTGTTCAGAGCACTTATTCAGCATAAATCAAAGAAATAATGCGCTGAAGTCATCAACTGGATTTGATGCAATCGCGCACTTTTATTAACGATTTCGCACTTATAAAGACCGAGTGCGCAGTCCAGTGGTGAACTAAATGCGCAATAATATTTTGTTTGTGTGTATTGTGAATCGATTATTTAATATTCGATTATTTTGGAACAAAAAACTTTGACACCCCTAATATCTTTTTTCAGAAATGTCACCTTGCACGGTAAACAAAAGTTGATCAAAATACAAATTTTGACTTTTTCTGACAGCAGGTGGTGCTGTAATCATTCGTAAACGGCGTCTCCATGTTGTTGTATGTGAAAACACGAAGTGACCTATATTGTTAATATAGTATATTTGATATCATTGAAACTGATGGCCTAATCAAAGTATGCTTGCAATGTGAATTTCTCTGGAAAGAAACGACAAACAATGATCATCGGCGTCGCATCCAAGGCATCCTTGATCCGATTGATGATAACTCGATAAAAAGCAGTATGTTGATGTAGTAATCTGATGAAACCAAGGATGAAACTATCGTTAAATGAAACGATATGTTTCATCTTTCAAGACGCTTTACGGTAAGCGTCTGTGTGAACCAAATTTAGACCAATGACTGAACCGCCTGCTTATTATCTATTTGCATTCTAAAATTCACAGTCCTTCATTATCTCCTTACATTATTCGTTAGTCCTACTCTTTTAAAAAATACTCAAAGTCTGATAAACGATAAATATTGATTTATTTTTTTACTAATTTGCTTTATCATTATTTTATTTTATACTACATAATGCAATCGTTATTTATCAAACACAACTATCCAAATATTGTATAAAGAAGCATGTCCTTAAATTTAGAAGGTTTCTTCAATTCACGAGTTGACCTCCTTGGTTCGTCATCCATAGTGGAATGCAGATCTCGTTTATCATCCGAATTCAAACCACCTGTATATGTCAAATAACGTATAAGAAAAATCCTAGAAAGTATTAAAGTATAATCAAATATAACTCACGATTTAATCTGTTTTCTTCGTTATTCTGTGTAGAGCTCTGTCCTTGTTCGTTCAAATGTTCGTTGGCCGATAGTAACTCCGTTGCAGATTCATTGAAGGTTTCTGGCACTCGCTTAGCGTCTTGCACATTCCTCGAAAACTGAACGCCTCTATCACTGCAAACGACTATTTTGGCACCATCTCGTGCCACTACAGTATACTTATCTGCACCAAACGTGGGATCACTTTTGCATCGTTTTGCCCTGCTTAAAATGACTGTATCACCAACCATAATATCAGACGGCTTTGCTCCCCTCTTTTCATCTGCATATAGCTTACTTTCCAGTTTTGAAAGCGCATCTTTTTCTCGAATTTCCGTACGATCCAAATTATTTTCGTGGTTGTCCCAGAGGTAGGGAAAGGAGCCACGAAACTTCCATCCTACTAACAACTCGAAAGGAGTGACCCCTAGGCGAGAGAGCGGTCTGACTTTATTATGCATATGTACATATTTGTCCAAAGCAGATTTCCAGTTGACTTTGTCGATTCTCGAAGCAGCAAGTGCTTCCTTTATTCCCCTATTTTGCCTCTCCACTGCTCCGTTTGATTGGGCACTCAGAGGAATAGATTTCCATATCTTGATACCCTTATCCTCCCATGTCTTGATGAATTTCTCGCTCTGGAATGGTGGCCCGTTGTCGCTTTGGATAGCTAACGGATATCCCCATACCTCGAATATACGGCTCAAAGCAAGATTTGTAGCGTCAGCATCCATTGTTCTCATTTCGATGACGTAGAGGTATCTCGAATAAGTATCGACCACCACCAAGAACTCTCCATAACCAAACTGCTTATCCGTAAAAAAATCAATTTGAAGGATCTCCCACGGCCCATTTGGAAGAGTTCGAGTGGACAATGGAATTGGTGGGTTTTTACGAGATAAGAGAAGACATGTTTCGCACTTTTTGACAAATTCGTCGGCTTCTTTGGTCATTCCAGGCCACCAAAAGTATTCGCGAAGAATACGCTTCATGGAAATTGCTCCCATATGGCCCTGATGAGCTGAACGTAAAGCCTTGCGTCGCAGACTTCCAGGTAGCACAACTTTGTTATCTTTAAATATCAAAGGACCCAGTAGTCTAAGATGTCTAGCTTCAGATTCAAATCTTCGCAATCCTTGATCCCATCGTCCGGATATCAAGGCATCCCTTACTTTTTGAAGCTCTTGATCAGCTTCTGCATCGATGGTAATTTCTTCCCATGAAATTTCCATCATGCCCACGTCAAGAAAATAGAGCAAGTGTTTCTCATGCGTATCATCAAACGGTTCTGTTCTTGAAGGGTGAATCTAAAATTTAAAAATTTGTCTATATTGAATATCCTTTAAACAAATGTTTGTAAATTACCAGTCTTGATACAGCGTCTGCAATGTTCATGTTCCCTGGTATACTTTTAACATCAAAATCGTAAGGCTGTAAACGTAAAGCCCATGCTTCAGCGCGGGATATAGCGCGTTTACCGATTCTGTGCTGCCCGTTGAAGATAAACACGTTTGCTTCTGCGTCTGTTCTCACAGTAAAATGCTTACTGGTGAGGTACATTGAAAACTTTTCAATTCCCCACACAATTGCTAACGCCTCTTTATGGGTATGTGGATACCTTTGCTCTGAATCTGAAAGGGCTTTAGACGAACACGCTATTATTCTGGCTTTGGATAGACTATCGTACTGGACCAAGACGGCTCCCAGCGCATAAGGAGAAGCATCGACGAATAACTCGGTTTCATCGTCTCGACTGTAATAGCCGAGAATTTCAATCGCCTTCAACGCCTGTTCTTTGAGATAGTTGAACTCACATTCTAAATCATCATCCCAATAAAACTGATCCGATTTTGCCAAATCTCTCAAGTTCTTAGTCTTGTCTGCCCTGTGGTATATGAATTTCTCGACAAAAGTGATAAGGCCGAGGAAGCTTTTTACTTCTGCTAAACACTGCGGCCTTCGGAAGTTCTTGATTGTGCTCACTTTTTCAGATTCAATACTCCATCCTTCCGATGACAGTGTAAATCCGAGAAAATCCACCGAAGATTGCGAAAATTTACATTTCGTTTGATTTATTCAGACGTTGTGATTTTCGAACCGACGCATGACTGAAATAAAAAACAAGCTGAAGACCTACATACAAAAGTACAATAATAAATTTACCCTCTTGAAGGTTTTTGTCATGTTCCTCTTGAGTCTCGCCGAATACGAGCACATCATCCAAATAATTAACTACTCCTTCACAACCAGCAAGGATATCGGTTTGCATTATCTCCTGAAAAATGTCGGGAGCATTGCATAACCCGAAAGGCAGACGGCAATAACGGTACATCGTATCTCCAGCGAAAAAATTGGTTAAATGACGGGAATCTTCTGCGATCGGCACGTGGTGAAATGCGCTTGTCAGGTCTATAGTCGAAAAATACTTTGCTCCGTGTAGTTCCATGATTATAGATTCGAATGTTGGCATCTTGAATGGCGTTCGAAATATGCACTTATTAGGGCCACGTAGATCAATCACTAAACGAATGTCGTCCTTTCCTTTCGGAACTACTAACAAGGAAGAACAGAACGACCGGTCCATAGAATCCGTCACCTTCTCAATAATTCCTGACGAAAGAAGTTCCTGTAGTATGCTTTTGGTTTTATCTTTGAACGCTGGAGGAATGTGCGTGAAAATGTTCCGAGCTGGAGCTATGTCCTTATTGTAACGTAGGCTTACTGGCGCAATGTTAAACATTGGAAACTTCTCGGATGATAGGCAATCAATTTTGTTGATATTCAGTTCACATGGCCAACTCGCATTTTCTACTACTGGAACATTTAGTCCAACTACCAGAACACTATACCTTGAAGCCGTATTGAAGCCCAACAGCGATCTTGTTTCGTTCACCACGTAAAACTTTTCAGTCAATACCGGACGGTCATCCGATATGAACAAGTTTGCACTGAATGTAGCAATAACTTGGATTGTAGTGCTTGAAGCATAACCTTTCAAAGGTTTATCCGTAGAATATTTCAAATCAAAAATGTTCTCAGAACTAGTGAGAATTTTATCAAAACATGCTTTCGTAAGGGTGTTAACCTGGGCCCCAGAGTCGATAAAGAATAGAACCTCCACACCTGCTACTTTAGCTATTATGAATGCGTCCTTTTCAGACTGAGGCTTGATTGAAGGTATTTCAATTTGATCAACTTTGAACGTACCTCTGTTCGTATCGTTATCAACAGTTGCTGGGACCAGATTTGATTGGGTCTTGAGATCTTGAGTTGTAACTACAACAACCGGAGTCTGATATTCCTGCAAATTGAAATCTCTCTTGTAATTAAACTCTGTTTTACATAATCATTTGTATTAAAACAAAACAAAATGCGTTTAGTATTCGTAATTATCTAATGATATTTTGTTTTATTTCAGTTTATAATTAATTGTTATCGATACGCTGATTGCTTTATCCTCAAATTATATAATTTATCAAAATTATTCATCTTTAGCTGAATCCTGTACCTGTGTCATCGCTTGTGTCGCTTCCTGGGCTTCATTCTCCATTTTCGCCAGTACCGCTATCTTCCGTGGCGGTTGATCGTCACTAGTGTCACTCGAGCGCTTCTGTCCAGATCTGTTTTGGATAAAACGTTCCGTACATGCGCGAGCAATATGCCCTACGCGATTGCATACTCGGCACACTTTGTCAGAAACAGGACATTGTAGTGGGGAATGAAAAACACTTCTGCACCTCCAGCAAAATTTTGTACGTGACGCATCCTGACCACGTGGCTCAAACCTCTCCCGTTGCCGCGAAATTGTTGGTAAGCACCGCGGCCACGAGTGTGTTGCGTGTAACTGGTTCCCTGATGTGAAACTGCGGCAACAACGGCGGGTTGCAGTGCTATTTGTTTACGTTGGAATTCTGCTTCGTTGAGCTTCTCGATCTCACTGTCTCGAACCATATCAATGAGATCTTTCATAGATCCCTGTTTGGTCCAATTCCGATATGCTAGAGAACGCACGGCACTATCATTGGTTCCCTTCGTGATAGTTCTTGTAATCGCCTCCATCTCCTCATCATTACTGTACTCACACAACTTGGCAGCTACACCGATACGACGTACGAATGGGATGTTCTCTTCATCTGGCGACTGGATTATGTTCATCATTTTGCTTCGTTGGGATAGTAGGTATGCTCTTGACCCGTAATAGTTGTCAAGACGAGCGATGGCATTCGAATACGGGGCTGTCTTTTCATCTGGCATGCTCGGTTCCGAAACCGTACCATTGAAGATCTCCAGCAGTCCTGCTCCAGCCTTGATTTTAAAAATCCCCATTTTCGTCCGCTCATCGGTAGTGCTGATTAGGTTCAGTGATGTGTCTAAAATCTCCTTCCAGCGCAGGTATGCTTGTTTGTCCACTTCGAATTCTCCTTCAGAGGGTTTACACTCCGGCACATTCAGCGTACTCATTGAAAGGTTCGTTACCGAAGCCATCATCAATGATTCACTTGCAGTAGCGGGCCGCTCGGTGCGAATTGCGCTGGACTGAGCTTGCGGGAAATGCTCTTCGAATTCCGTTACCGATGGCGAACCGAGATTTACGCTGTTTTCCATTTCTTGGAGTTTCGCTTTCAGGGAATTGATCTCTGCAATGGAAGCTTCTAGCTCTTTTTGTAGCTTTTTTCTCGAAGCCGACTTCTCGCCAGCTCCAGAACATTTTTTCGGATCCGTACGGTCGTTGCTAAAATGCATTGATTTACTAAATTGATTATTTTCATCTCGAAATGAACATTTCAGGACTTACCCGTTTCTCTTCAACTTTCTAGTTTCCATTATCGCAAATGTAAAATCGAAATATCATGCCAAAAAGAAACTACTTTTTCCTCGCTGCAGATGCCGAAAAGTGAACGATTTTGATGGATGTACTCGTTTTTTTTTTCACTCAACTAGTGTCAACAAACTCGTATCCAAGCAACTGTAAGCTCTACAACCATGTCGCTGAGAAACGACGCAAAGCGTCGCGGCTACAAATTACACTGAAAGTAAAACATCCGTTAACCTGCTATCTTTTGTCATTCATTTATATTTAACAATGTCTGCGTTTATTTTATTTTTTTTCTATTTATTTCTATTTTATTTTAAAAATTTGATAATATTGCTTAAATAAATGTAAATTACGCACAATATCTATATTGCACAATATTATCTGTTTTGCAAAACATTCATACTCTTTCAAATCAATAATGTTTTCAACTTAATTCTTGATACGCTTTTTCTTCAGTGTCCTATCTGAGCAGTTTTTTTTTTTCATAACAGCAAATGTCAAATCATTGCAGTTTTTGTCTATCATAGAAACGTGTTATTGTGGTTCTGCCCTTTTCCGTCAGAAACCAATGACTTTCATCTCCGCCCATTTCCGTCGGAGACTACTTTTATTTCAATTTTCAATGACTATCTGTCTTTGTCCATCAGAAGTCAAAAATTTTCATCTCCGCCCATTTCCGTCGGAGACTACTTCTATTCAAATTTTGAATGGCTATCTACCTTTGTCCATCAGAAGCCTTATAGTGTTGAATTTCGCTTTCGGATCCCTTTTTTTTTACCGGCTGCGCCATTGTAGTAATCTGATGAAACCAAGGATGAAACTATCGTTAAATGAAACGATATGTTTCATCTTTCAAGACGCTTTACGGTAAGCGTCTGTGTGAACCAAATTTAGACCAATGACTGAACCGCCTGCTTATTATCTATTTGCATTCTAAAATTCACAGTCCTTCATTATCTCCTTACAGTTGACAGCTGCGGTAGCTTTTTAAATCTTCCGTAAAACGGAAAGTTCTAGATTGAGTTTAAATAAGGGCGAAAGTAACATGAGAGAGTTCTCTTCATCGACTCTCTCTTCTGCAAATAAAAGTGACAAGATGCAAATTCAATCAAACTTTTTTACACTTAGACGCTAGATTGCATCGCAACCTAGCGATTTATGACCTAAAAGTGCAACAATACTTGCATCTTGTCACTTTGATTTGAAGAAGAGAGAGTCGATGAAGAGAACTCTCTCATGTTGCTTTCGCCCTTATTTAAACTCAATCTAGAGTTGCCTCTAAATTAGCAATATTGTAGCTGGTACACTGTATGGTGCAGAAATGGTTTTCACCAAACACCCTATGGTTAGTTTTTATCCGGGTATACCTGTATGTACTGACGAATGCTATGTATGTACTGACTCGAACCCTCGAACGCGTCCTGCTTCAGTCACGCCTTGTAAGTCGGCGACAACTTTCGCGGACCGGAGCTCCTACTCGTGAGCATCTTTCTTTTCTTGTTAAAAAAAATCTTGAAATCTGCAGGTTAAATCTGGGCTCCATAACATGTTGCAGAATGAAATACGTGTGGTTTAGTAAACAGTTAACACAAGAATGAAAATGTTATTTCTGACAGTAGCGGCACGGATTATCACCGGCCACTATGATTACTTATAATTAATAAATTTTTTTACGTACTCCAACGAGAATACTTGGCAGTACTATACTACCGTGAATCGCATATCAGTCCCATCTTTGCTGGATGTCCTATGCAAATGGGACAGATATGCGATTCACGGCAGTATATGAGAAATACAGGGGATGGCCAAAATGTTTGGGATAGGCAACTTTTTTTTCTCTCACAAAATAGTTCAACAAGCTATAACTTTTCATAGAGCTCATCAAAAAATCTCAAATTTTGACTGTTTGTCAACCTATTATGTGTGCATCATTGGTACAAATTTGGGCTCGATTGATTAATATTTCGCAGTTAGAACCGTTCGGGTAAAACACTATTTTTCAAACAACTCATTTTTGAGGTGTCATATCTCGGAAACCAGTGAACCGAATTCAATGAAATTTTGAACGTACACTAACAATATGTAAATGCTTCACAAACTATAAAAACATAGGTACTTTTAAAACGTTGAAAAAAGTTATCATGGATTGACACTTTTTGGATTTTTCTCGAAAAAATGTATTTTTTTATTAAATGTCAATAAATTTTAGTGTTGATATTAAAATATTTTCCACTTCTGTTCTCAAATTATGTGTAATCAGATATATTAGAGGCTATTTAGATTGAAAGAAGAACACATTTCATAATTTTTGTGTGGTATTGTAAATTTCACTTAGAAAATTTTACATTTTATAACGTCGTATTAAGTATCAATATACTGTTGATAAACGTTAAAAAATTCATTCAATTCGGTTCACTGATTTCGGAGATATGACAGTTTAAAAATGAGTTGTCTAAAAAATAGTGTTTTACCCGAACGGTTCTAACTTCGCAAAAAAATAATCAATAATAGGTTGACAAACAGTCAAAATTTGAGATTTTTTGATGCACTCTTTGAAAAGTTACAGCATGTTGAATTTGTTTGTGGGAGAAAAAAAGTTGCCTATCCCAAACATTTTGGCCATCCCCTGTAGAACCATGTACATAATTAATGACCTGACAAGTTGATTTCCAATAAAAGTATCTTAAAACCTGAAGAGTTATCGGATTATTATTCCCTACACAACAAAGGTGATGGGCCCAGCAGCCCAGATCCAGTGGTTAACTGACCCAGCAGCATCCAGTAGTTAACTGGCATCGACTTCCCAGTGGTTAACTGGAGGCAGCAGCGACGGAACGGTAGGATCTAAGCCGGAGCCAAGACTGGTTGGACAGACTACTTCCGAGGACTTGGACGAACGGACGGACGAACTCTACGACAGGATGGCTCCAGGCGGCTACAGTAGCAGCAGCAGCGATGGTCAGAGGAACGGTGGCTACGAGAGGGGAACTCTCGAGCGCACTATGCCGATGACCACTTTCTTCGTTGGTGGAGACAGAGCGAACATCTTCGACGGACAGGAGACCAGCTTCCCGGCCTGGTAGTGGCGTATTGAGCATCGGCTGACCAAAATGAAGCTAGCTCATACGTTGATAAGGACGCCCGCCGAAGAAACGTTCTTCGCTCCTGAGCCCGGCGCTACCACAGAGCAGGAGACAGAGCGGAAGGAGAAGCTGAAGAAACGGCTTGAACAAGACGTCGAAGCTCTTGATGAGATAGTGATGCTCGTCAACAACGAAGTGCTGAATAAGCTGATCGGCTTGGAGTACGCCAAGGAGGCTATGGACGTCTTGGTCAAGACGTACGAAAAAGCTGGGACCGCTTCCATGGTCAGAATGCGAGAGAGACTATTCTCGATCAAATATCGACAACAAGATTCGCTGCGCAAGATTTTCGACGAGTATATGACGTCGTCGTGAGGGAACTCGAACGGATGCGGTCCGGAATCACGCAGAAGGAGAAGGTCCACGCGCTTCTCAGTGCGGTTCCCGAGCGGTTCAACCACGTCAAAGGAGCGTTGCTGGTACTCTCCAACCAGGAACTTTGCCAGAAATCCATTACGGATATCAAGCGGATCAAACTGTTCCTTGATGCTGAAGCTGGGGAAGAAACGATGGCGGTTAAGAACGTTGCCCTCAAAGCCAAGAAGAGGACTACAACGCGTTGTTTTGGGTGCAACGAGACCGGCCATTTCAAGAACAAATGTCAACTAATCAAGAAGTTCATGGCGAAGGAGAAGCAGAAGCATAAGGAACAGCAGGAGAACAACAAGCGCGCTTTCGCAATGATGACGCAACCTAACGGCGGCAGCGAGAGGACGGACAACAGCAAACGAGTGCGGTTTGTCGTAGATTCGCGTGCGAGCGACCATATGGTGAACGACGAGCGCCTTCTGGAGGATATCCAAGATTTGGAGACACCGGTGATGATCACCGCCAAGTCCGGCGAGAAGCTTCGGGCTACGAAGACGGGGAAGATGAGGTTGAAGAGCGTTGTTGGTATGAATTAAATAAAGAATCTTGAATTGTACAATGTTCTTTTTACACTTGGTCTTGAAGAAAATCTCCTTTCGGTTAGAAGGGCGGGTAAAAATGGTAAAAGAGTTACTTTTGCCGGGGAAGAGGTCATCTTTCAATATAAAAAGGAAGTAATTGCTTCATGAAAGTTCACTGATGGTTTGTTCTACCTTGACTTTATTTGGGATGGAAAATCCACGGAATCGGGTTCATGCTCAGCATACGTTGGAAAGCGAGAAAGTCTTGAGACTTGGCATAGACGATTGGGGCATCTGAGCACTTCAGGAATAGGAAAGCTGATCAAGAAGGGAATGGTTGAGGGCATCAATCTACCTTTCGAAGAGTTAAGCGAAGCAGGCGTATGCGATGGTTGTTTGGCGGGAAAGCAGGCTGCTTTCAAGTTTCAGAATATGAAATTGCCAAGATCAAAACGACCATTGGAATTGATACATTCAGACATCTGTGGAAGCATGGAGCAAGAAACACACGAAGGCTACCGTTACTTTGTAACTTTTATTGACGACTACACGCATTTTCTGGTAGTTTACCCGTTGAAGCATAAATTCGAAGTCTTTGAGAAATTTAAGGAGTACGAAGCCATGGCAACAGCTCATTTTGAAACAAGAATCTCGATGCTCAGATGCGATAATGGTGGAGAATATACTTCCAACGAATTTCAAAGACACTGTAAAGAAAAAGGGATTCGGATGGTGTATACGGTTCCGTATACTCCACAGCAAAACGGAGTAAGTGAACGAATGAACATATCTCTGATGGAGAAAGTCAGAGCAATGCTCTACGAAAGCCTAAAGGTATGTGGAGAGAAGCGTTATACGCAGCAACATATCTGATCAACAGATCTCCAACCAATGGATTAGAAGATGACAAAACACCTTATGGCTAGTTTCCACCTGGTAAGTACTGTGTAAAAGGATAGGACAAGTAATGGTCAAGTAAAACTTTTGCAATCAAAATTACTTTAGCGTTCGCAGTTCCCAGAAGTTCCCCGTTATTTCTTTAAGGAGTATATCCAGGAGTTCCCCAGAAATTCTTCCAGGAGTTCTTCGGGAATTCATCAAGGGGATTTTCGAGAATTTCTGCAAGCGTTCCCCGTGAATTCTTGTAGGAGTTCCCCAAGAATTCTTGCAGAAAATCCCCTGGAATCCCCCAATGAGTTTCCAGAAAATTCCCCCAGGAGTTTCCCAGGAACTCATCTAAAATTACCTCGGTAATTCCACGAGAAGTTCACCAATAATTCCATCATGACTTCTTCGGGAAATTTTCCAAGAGTTCCTCTGAAATTCTCGTGCAATTCTTCCAGAATTCCTGCAGGACTTCCCCGAGAATCTTTGGATGGATTCCTGGAGAAATTTACCGGAGAAATCCCCGAAGCAATTTCTTGAGCAATCACCAGAGGATCTTCTGGAGCAAATCTCTAAAAATTCCTTCTACGATTTTTCCAACAATTTCTCCGGAGATTCCTCCAATAATTCCTCCGGAGATTTCTCCAGGAATTGCACAGAGATTCCTCCAAGAATTCCTGCGGAGATTCCTCCAGGAATTCCCCCGGGAATTCCTCCAGGATTTTCTCCGGAGATTCCTCCAGGAATAGGAGATTCCACCAGAAATTACTGCACGAATCTTTGGGGGAATTCCTGGACGAATCTCCGGAGGAAATTCCTGGAGAAATCTCCGGAGGAATTTCTGGAGAAATCTCCGGAGGAATTCCGAGAGGAATTTCTGGAGGAATTCCGAGAGGAATTTCTGGAGGAATTCCGAGAGGAATTTCTGGAGGAATTCCGAGAGGAATTTCTGGAGGAATTCCGAGAGGAATTTCTGGAGGAATTCCGGTAGGAATTTCTGGAGGAATTCTGGGAGGAATTTCTCAAGGAATCTTTAGAGGAATTGTTGGAGAAATTTCAAGGAGGTATTTCTGGAGGAATCTTCGGAGGAGTTGAATGAGGAATCTCCGCAATGTTTTTTGGAGGGATCTCCGGAGGAATCTTCGGAGGAGTACCTGGAGGAAACTTCGGAAGAGTTCCTGGAGAAATCAGCAAAGATAATCCGGAGGAATCCCCAAAGAAATTCCTGAAGGAATCCTCAGAAGAATTCCTGAAAAAATTGGCGGAGATAATCCAGGAGGAATTTTCGGAGGAATTCCTGGAGGATCTTTTGGGGGGATCTCCGGAAGGTTTTCCCCGAGGAATTTCCAAAAAAATCTCCGGAAGAGTTCCTGATGGAATCTCCAGAGAAATTTCTGAAGGAATCTTTGGAGATTCATCACAAAGAATCCTTTGTGGATCTTCATCAAATTTCCGTTCAATTCCCTGTGAAGCTTTGTCCCAGTATTTCTTCAAGAACTCCATGAACTAACCGTCAGAGACCCAGCAGAATTCCTCCCACCGTAGTGCGAATCCGTAGTCTGGGTTTTCCCCAGCAGCCCACCCAAAAGTTATAAATTAAATCATTTTCCCCACACGTGCGCGAAAAAGTACATTTCAATTTCAATAACATTTCCTGAGGAAACGAACGAAATTTCTTCAAGTCCAAATCGTAAACAACCTGGTGCCCTTTTCTTTCACATCCGTCTTACAGCATCGTTTCGTTAAAATGCTGTCATTTAAACAAATGTCAAAATTGCTTACGGAAAAAGGAGGAATTTTACTTGAGCGCTCTACTTGGGAGCTAGAAACTAAGCTTTATGAAATGTGGTTTGCAAAGCGCCCAAGTTTGAAGCACCTGAGGATTTTCGGCTGCACGGCCTTCAAACAGATTCCTAAGGAAAGGCGTCGAAAGTTAGACTCAAAAACTAAACCGTTGATTTTTGTGGTGTACGCAAACAATGGATTTAGATTATGGAACAAAGATACACATTCTATCGAAATCGGTAGAAACGTTGTATTCGATGAGTCTGTCATAGTCAATCGTGAACTTGGATCAGCTGATTCAAACCCTGGGAAATGTTCTGGTCAAGAATTGATTGTGGGTGCACGATTTGATGACAACAATATGTCTAGTGAAGATCTTGTGGAGCAACAATTGGATGAAGAACCAGAGGAAAATCTGAGGAATGCTGATTGCATTGAGGATCGTATGTTAGTCAACGATGACCTAGAAAATCGCGATTTTCTTGAAGAATCGGTTGGTGAAACTGATTATGAAAGTACGTATGAAAGTTAAGCTGACGATGAAGATGAGGAGCAGCAATCATTACGGCGAAGTAAAAGTAGCGGAAATATGCAACGAAGAAATTCCCCAAAACATCGAAGAATTGAAGAAAACCGCAGACTGGGAAGAATGGAAACTGGCGATTAAAAACGAGCTTGATGCATTACACCAAAATGAAACTTGGACAGTGGTTAACTGTGTGCCAAATGTATTAAAACCAATCCACTCTAAGTGGGATTTTGCAATCAAGGAAGATGGAAGACATAAAGCAAGGTTAGTCGCAAAAGGATGTTCTCAGCGGCCTGGATTTGGCTACAGCGATACATACGCACCTGTAACCAAACTAGAAAGTGTGCGATTGGCGCTACCCGGATAAAAACTAACCATAGGGTGTTTGGTGAAAACCATTCCTGCACCATACAGTGTACCAGCTACAATAAAGTGTATTGTAATGAAATGGTTCGCTATACTATACATTTACATTGGATTTTTATGTAACAATGTATCATACTGTTTTTCTTACGTTTGGACCATTCACTTTTCCGAAACATTATTTTTCCGTGAATTTTTAATTATTTATTCAGTTTAAGATTTTGTTGATGATTGTGACTGTTTTGATGCAAAGGAAAGGAAAGAGATAAAGTGAATAAGTGGAATCATTAATTTGAAGTAAATAACATGTTTAAATCAGTGGTAAACCAGATGTCCTAAAAACTGCAGGTCCAAGCAGGGGTCCAAGAGATATGGCGGGCTAGGTGTGTAGAGTGCGATGAGAGAAATACGAATGTAGGCCAACCCGGAAAAATGCAGGTCAGATTACCGTAAATCAGTGGATGAGTTTTTTTTTCCTGTTCGGGTCTGTCACTGCGACCAGTTTTTAGATCTATTGTGACATTACCCGTATCCTTAGTGTAGTGCATGTCGCATTACTCAATAGGGTCCTAAAATGAAAAATATTTTCCCGCTTTTGGTGCATAACACGAAAGAGCTTGGTTTTCTGATCTCAATGATAATTTTTCCGAACTTGAACAATAACAGAATAGTTAATAAACTCGAAAATAAAATAATGATGAGCAAGTCTTGTTTGACATTCGAGGTCAACCTTGACGTAACGAAAGTGAAACGGCGGGTTGCAAAAGACACCACATTGGCTCACTTTTGACAACAAATATGTTCCTGTTTGACATACACGGTAAACAAAATTTACCCAAAATTGAGTGTTAAACAAGGAGTGTTGCAAAAATTATTAAAATTTTGGAAAATATATTTTATGGGCTTTACCTAATAGGAATACTTAAAAAATGAGTAAACATGTCGTTTTAATCAATGCTTGATCGAATTATGCAGAAATTGAGATAGGCCTTTAGGAGCCTATTGCCATTGAAGGGCAATAAAGTATCGATTTTGATACAGTTTTTGTTTTGCTTTCTTGGAAATTTCTTTCTTATAGAAAACAAAACAAGAGCACTGATAATTGGCCATGCATCGGAAACCTAGCATTACCTAAGCTAAATTCTCCCCAGTGAGAAGCCCCGGGTTTTAACATTAGCAGCAATACCATTCCAATAATGGAACAAATGTTCAGTAATAAGGATTCTAGAATGTTCCTTGCGTACTAGCACTTTCCAGTCTTCGAAGAGTTAGTACATACATGTATCCCTAGCCCAATTTGATTTCCTTTTCAATGAGTTTAGACTCAGATGGTGAGGTTTTCAACTAAATGCAAAGTAAAGTTGGTAAACTTAGTTTAATTCAAATACTGGAAGTCATCACAACACCAGTAGCAAGGACTAAATACTATAATGCCTTTAATTACCAGAACACATATTCCAAAATTGAAAAATAGGACGACACTAGATTTCGGTTTGGTAGATCTATCACCGCAACGCAACCCAAAAAGGCGATCTACCCACGCTACGGGCTCCGTTAAGGTCTGAGGTCAAGCTCGTCCGTTAAAAAATTGATATTGTCACGTGTTGTCGTTTAGAAAGCACGTTATAGTTCTCTCAGAGAGGAAAACTTTTCCGCCTGATCAAGGATGGCAGGGTGGCCAAGATTGTGTGGGGGGAATCCCCACGACATGAATCAGTATCATAACTCTGGTTTCTATTTGGCCAGGTTTTCTTATAACATTTATATGTAAGTTTTGTATAATTATTCAAGCAAGTGAATAGTTGTATTCTTCATTCTGAAGAAAAAAATTGTAATAATAACTGTGGCAGGGCTCATAAAACAGTAAGCTGAGAAGCAGGCCGTATTCCAGTGTACATACGTTAGGTAAAGAAAAAATAAGAAAAATAAGCTGCTTTATAGTAATGAAAAGTAATGAAAATATCAGGGCAAGGATAGTTAGTATGGAATTACTCACGAATAAATTATTGTCAGTTTTGTATAATAAGCAATATTAGTACCAACAATCTTTTGACAATTCATAGCAGCTTCATCAAAACTATATAATATCACACAAAATAAAATCATAATTGTTGTCAATTTTGCCGAGTGGCAGAAACATGATCATTGGCAACCATGAAAACGATGATCCGTGCACATTGATTTCTATTATATCTTTACTCTCCTGCAAACCATAGCACAGAGCAAAAGGAAAGAAAAATCACAAGAGACCAATACACGACATAACGGATTTGACGTTTGAACGGGTGACTAAAAATAAACTCGTTTTTAGGCTGCCTTGATAACACAGCACCGCTCAGGCGTCAACCGGGGAAACAATTGCATCGGTCGGTACATACAATGCTCAGCCAGCTTGTTTAGAGAGGAGAGAACAATGAAGCACGGTAAAGCGGGTGCGTTTGGTAGCTGCTGAAACAGTAACAATTCTGGAGCTCGATTTGAAAAGGTCGTATGTGCTTTTGTCGATTAAAAATTCGATCAGTTGGATTCGCTTATTATAGCAAAAACCGTTGAAATTGAACAAAGTTGATACATACAGCAGAATCGTCACAAAATAGGCTTTCCGTTCCATCATTAAAAGTCTCCAAAATATCTTCCCTATTGCTACAATAACTAAAATAAACTGATCGAATTTTATATCGACAAATGTACATACGACCTATTCAAATCGAGCTCCAGAATTGTTTTGGAAATAATTTCACGCTGTTCGAGCGAATTGCTCGAATATACAAACATTCAATGATATTATTTATGAGCAGTTTGAAGTTTGTATGAATAAATATAATAAAATGTAAAAGCTTTCATTCAGCGCTACATCCGATATGTGTAATACTCAACACGTAACAATTTGGTCATTCACATAAACCATATTTCATTGAACTATGAATAAAAATCACGACTGCTCGAAAGCTCTCATGGTTTGCAGTCGTTGATGAAACGTGTAACTCTGGTGCATATGTGAGTTCAATGACCTTGCACGAAAATGTTGAAGTATTTGCACGTATATCAAATATACTATATTAACAATATAGGTCACTTCGCGTTTTCACATGCAACGACATGGAGACACCGTTGGCTAATGATTACAGCACCACCTGTTGTCAGAAAAAGTCAATAATTGTATTTTGCTCAATTTTAGTTTACCGTGCAATGCGACATTTCTCGAAAAAATATGTTAGGGGTGTCGAAGTTTATTGTTCCCAAATAATCGATTATTAAATAATCGATTTCCGTCATATTTGCCTATTGTAACGGCACCAGAATCGTTTAACATCAATATTTTAACTTTTAACCCTCAAAATTATCTTATGTTTTGCCCTGGTGGTTGCTATTTTCCTTTGACAAGGCTTTTAAGATCATCATCAAACAACATACATCGAATTGAATGGGTGAATCTGACGGAAGCTAACGATCCCTCCGCATCTGGTGGCAGGAATGAGAATCCTACGAAAAACGTGACTCCGCCAAAAAGCGCCATGGCGCAGCATAGACAAAGTGCACTTTATTCATTTTTTCGTGCCGAATTCCGCATCGTAGAGAAACAAACGAGCACTTTTTGGAAAGAAAATTTTCTTTCAGATGCGCTTAGATCCGATAGGTACTTACGAACAATATATGTGATTAATTTGAGGAGCTCTTGCTATGTCCCCGGCGGGCGATTTTTCGGATTTTTTGTTAGCTGGCCAATCCGGTATCTGTCGGCGTGGGCATCAAGAATGATGATAATGGAAGCCATTGCAAATGGAAAATAGGAACTTCTAGAGCAAAAAATGAGTAAAATTTGACGACAAAAAATTGACTTTTTAAGTAAACAAACTATTTTCCTCATATCTCACCAAGCGCCTCTTCAATTGGGGGTAATCCGAATTAGCCTATAGTTTACAAAAGATCCGGAAGATCACCAACCAGAGGCATGGAAGAGAATTTACTTCTCTGTACAGAAATGGCTCGTTTGTATTTCTATGGAGCAAAACTCGATAAAAAGTGAGACAAGTTCACTTTACCTATGCTTTGCTTTGACGGAGTTGTACTTTTGTCAGGGCCCTCCGCATCAGGAATGAGAACTCCATGAAAAGAGTGACTCCGCCAAACAGTGCTATGGCGTAGTATAGACAAAGTGCACTTTTTTCACTTTTTCTTATGGAATCCCGCATCGTAGAGAACCAAATGAGCACTTTCTTGATAGAAAATTTAATTCTTTTTTAGATGCGCTCAGATCCGGTAGGTACTTACGAACAATTTATGTGACTAAATTAAAGAGCAATTGATGTGCCTTCGGCGAACAATCTTCCAGATGTTTTCTTCGCTGGCCAATCCGATGTCTGTCGGCGTGGACATTGTGAATGATGATGTTCGAGGCCATTGCAAATGTAAAATATTCACTTAAACAGCGGAATATAAGTTAATTTTGAAGACACAAAAAAAATGAACTTTTGTTGTAAACAAACGATTTTCACCTTATCTCACATAGCGCCTCTACTATTGGGGGACATTCGGATTCGTCTTTATCACGCCAGAAAATGTTAAATAAGAGAGAATTAAATTTTGTTTTAATTTGAGAAGTTCAAAAAAAATCGATTATTGTTTAATCGATTATTTGAAAAGAAATGGGCATCCCCACCATGCAATGACAGTTCGACAGAATAAACGTCATTCGGATAGCGCATGCATTTAGTGTGTAGTAGTACCTCTTCTGCCGCTTGGTGGCGACACATTCACTAAAAAGGTGTCGCCAAAAATTCGTAAGAGTGACCTATATTGTTAATATAGTATATTTGTTTTATCCCTCTTAAAAATGACTGTTGCATCTACAAGTCGAAAACCAAAGGAATAATACTGATACTCTATGTAGATGATATTTTGGTGATAGCCAAGAATATTGACGATGTCTCTTGGATCAAAGAGAAACTAGGAAGATTATTCCAAATGAAAGATTTGTCGGAGGTTAAGCATTTCTTGGGAATGGATATAAATCGTGATTTTGAAAATCAGACGATAGAAATTTCTCAATCACAATACATTGAAAAACTTCTCAAACGGTTTGGAATGGCCGAGTGTAAAGCGGTGGGGACACCATTGGATACAAACACTAAATGGTCAAAGTCTGTGGAGAAAGTTACAGAACAACCCTATAGAAAATTGCTAGGATGCCTACAATATCTTTCAATTACATCTAGACCGGATATTTACGCTGCGGTTAGCATCTTGAGCAAATACACAAATTGTGCTACAGATTGGCACTGGTCTGGATTAAAACGAATTCTGAGATACCTACGAGGAACAAGCAATACGAAAATAAAATAGTATACGAGAAAGTTTGCATTAGAATTCTTTGTATTTGTATTTATTAGTTACACGTAAACCCGGTGGATAAACCTAGGGGCGAGACACTGTGCAATCCGGAGCAACTCTGAGCAATCCTGAGTAACTCTTTTCGCTCGAATCCATTCAGAAACGTCGATACGAAGCGAGAAATCGGGCAAGACTGCTCGATTTTTCACTGGTATCAGGCAACTTTTCGGGCAAACCAGAGTGATCCAGAGCTATCCAGAGGAATTCTGAGCAACACTTCGATAACAGAGTTACTCTCGCTGTATCTGTCTTGCCCCTAGGGATAAACCTTTCGTCAGGCCAAGGAAGCTTTGAAAAAAAAACCCTAATTAATCCACCTAGCGGTGATGGCGCCTTTCTCGTGCCTTCGAAACCCCATTTCAATAAAACTCATGCGAAATGTCTATGTATATCGCATTTTCATACAATTAACAGAAATCCATTTTATGATACCAGAAATCATATCGTTTATCTGGCTTTCAATGTTTGAGCCTCAAACTCATAAGATAAAGACGCTATCTTGAATTTGAAGCCACCATTTAGGATTAAAGATTGCCATCTTGGATGTTCTGGTCGCCATTTTTGGAATCCAGACATCATCCCCATACCAAATATACCAATAATGCATTGTTTCAGGCCCTAAAACTCCATTAAACAGCCGCGATATTGAATTCGGAGCCGCTATCTTAAATTTAAGATTGCCATTTTGGATATCCTGATCGCCATCTTGGACTCTGGAAGTCTTCCCCATACCAAATATACCAATATTGCACGGTTTTAGAGCCGAAAACTTCATTAAACAGCTGCCATCTTGAAACTGAAGCCGCCATCTTGGCTTTTAGATCGCCATCTTGTACATTCTAGTCCACATTTTTTTTACTCCGGACATCTTCCATGGTTTTAGAGCCTTAAACTTCTTTAAACAGAAACCATCTTGAATTTGAAGTCACCATCTTGGATTTCAGATCTTGGTCGCCATTTTAGGAGGCCAGACATCTTCCCCATATTAAATATACCCATATAGCATGCTTTAAGAGCCTAAATCTCTAGTAAACAGCCACGATCTTGAATTTTGAGCCGCCACCTTGAACATTTGGCTGCCATCTTGAATTTTGGGCCGACATCGTGGAGCTTCTGGTCTCCAGTGTTGATTTCCGCACAAAACTCGTCAACCATGGTAAAGTTTACACAAATCGCCGCAGTTTGATGTATCGCATGATGGGGCTAGTTCAGTTTAATATACGGCCAGTTCTACCGGTGCTGGTCCGGATCAATGAAATGGCCATAACTCCGGAACGCCTTGGCCGATCTGGAATAGTTTTATAGTACACTAAGTGTGCGAGAAAGGCAAAATACTACTTTCGAGTTTTTTTTTGCTTTAGTTATCTAACTAAACCAATAGATTCCAAGATCTTTTTGGTAGTAAATTTGATAATCTTTCAAATGCGATAAGTTTGACCATTTTCAAGTTATAGCCAGCTTGAGACAAGCAAAGTCAAAAACATGTAATGTTCAATTACTACGTAACGGTTGAGATTCGACCATATGCGTAAAACATTTTTTTCACCGGTCGGAACCTGTTTGCTTGCTAACGTTCATAAGGTTATCAAAAAATCATAGCCTTGCTGTGTCGCATACATAGGTGCAGTTCAATTTTATATTTATCCGCTTTCGGAGGTGTTCCATCGGTCACTGTTCATCGACGCGTTGGAGCGCCCCTTGAAGATGCAGCCGATCATAACCATAGCATTAGTTCATTCATTATTCATGATCAGTTTTTCTCGAACCACGAAGGTGTACACAAGTAATAAATAAAGTTCTGTTTTAGAAGTGTATCTTCGTGTTTGATTCGTGGCATCCACGATTTCTTGGCAAATCTGTCAGCCAAAGGGTGTCCGGCCTAGTTCCCACGGAACCCCAGCGAGTTTACGTTGGACTCAGCTCCGAACATCCGATCCCGCCGCCAAGCGGTATCCAGCAAAGGTCCCACCGAAACCCCAGCGAGTTTACGGTGGACTCAGCTCCGAACCTCCACTGCAAGCCAGCTTAGACCCAAGGAAAATCGAGCAAATTCCTCCGGTCTTCGCCCTCCAAGAAATACCCTATGTTCCCCAGACGGAACATATTGGTCCTCACGAACCGGACACAACAGCTATCGAACCAGCGAAGCCGTTCCTGCCGTGAGCAAACTGCAAACACGTTACGACAGGAATAGCACGCAGCGAGAAATTTTCGAATCAGCGACGCAGCTAGAAGGAGTGAGACGTGTGCTACAACAGACGAGTGTACCTCACTGGCAGCCAGTGAAGAGTGAGTGAATTATGTCAAATGAACAACATCCACCAGCGTCGTTGGCGCCGCCGCCGCCGTCGTCGGACCTGCGACACAACGCTGAAAGTGAAGTGCAACAAAATGAAGATGAACAGGACCTTCCTTCGCTACCACAATCCCCCGACAACAGTAGTGACTTCCGTGGATTTCAAGAGTGGGAAATCGCCGCCGATGCCGATACTGTGAAGAAAATTAGTGTGCTCGCCCGTCAACGTTCAGAAGTTCATCGCAAGCTGTTGCGGCTCCACAGTACGTTTCGACAGGGAAAGAGTTTTGGAGTGGCACAACTGAACATGATGACGAAAAAACTTGCTACGGCATACTCGGAGTTCACCAACGTCCACAATCAAATTTTGTGTCTCGTTCCGGATGAATCTGTACCAGAACAACGACGAACATCGGATGCGTTTGAAGATCTACACGATTACCTAAGCGCAGCTGTCGAAGATCTAATATTGAGGACGAAAACAGTAAACATCCCGCCGCCGGCTGCGCCGCAGGTGATTATTCAACAACAACCGTTGAAGGCGCCTATACCCACTTTCGACGGCAGTTACGAAAGCTGGCCGAAGTTCAAGGCAGTTTTTCAGGACTTGATGGCAAACTCCACGGACACAAATGCCATCAAATTATACCATTTGGATAAGGCCTTGGTAGGCGCGGCTTCAGGAGTATTCGAGAGTTCGAAGGTACGCTGCTGCCACCTGGAAAAAGTTTACTGTATGCGTGAAGGACCGATTTTCTAACATGGGAAGCATAGGAAGTCAGTTTTCAAATGCTTATAAAAAAATCAAAACAATATTTAATTAAAAGCGGGTGGGTGTACGTGATGAGAAATTCAATTAGCAAACTTTTTAGCATATAATTTTGATTAAAAAGTTTTTTCCTAGATTAGGTACTGATTGTGTAGAAAACGAAGATTCTTTACGCGTACATCAATCCGTTTTTAATTAAATAATGCTTTGAATTTTTTAGAAGCATTTTAAAATTGACTTCCTATGCTTCCCCATGTTAAAAAATCGGCGCTTCACGCACATGATCAACTGTGGTAATTTGCTTCGTAGTCCCCAATTAGATGAAAGCCTAGGGGCAAGACAGATACAGCGAGAGTAACTCTGTTATCGAAGTGTTGCTCAGAATTCCTCTGGATAGCTCTGGATCACTCTGGTTTGCCCGAAGGGTTGCCTGATACCTGTGAAAAATCGAGCAGTCTTGTCCGATTTCTCGCTTCGTATCGACGTTTCTGAATGGATTCGAGCGAAAATAGTTACTCAGGATTGCTCAGAGTTGCTCCGGATTGCACAGTGTCTCGCCCCTAGATGAAAGCATCATCAGCCAGGGCGACTACGGCCAAGCCTGGGCCGTGCTAGCAGAACGATATGAGAATATGCGAGTAATCGTTGAATCACACATTCGGGGACTGCTGAATTTGAAGAAAATGACTGCAGAATCGCATAAGGAGCTCCGACGACTGCTCGATGAGTCAACTCGACATGTGGAAAGTCTGCGATTCTTGAAGCAGGAGCTATCCGGGGTGTCAGAGCATATCATTGTCTATGTAATCACCAATGCTCTGGACAAATCAACGCGCAAGGCTTAGGAGTCGACTCAAAAGCGAGGAGAGCTGCCTCGATACAACGCAACCATCGCTTTCTTGAAGAACAGATGTCAAATTCTCGAAAATTGCGAACCTATAACACCGACAGCGACCGTTTCAACGCAGCAGGCGAACAAGCAAAAAATCATCATTCCTCCTTTGAAGTTCCCAGCACAAAAAAGCTACGCTGCAACAACAAGTCCTGCCGGTCTAGCAGAGTCCTGCGAATTTTGCAGTGGCGCACATTTGAACTTCCAGTGTCCCACAATGAAAAACATTCCGGTTTCCCAGAAGCTGGAAAAGGTTCGAGCCGCTAACGTGTGCTTTAATTGTCTTCGGAAGGGCCACCGGTGTGGCAACTGCCCTTCAAATAATACGTGCCGTAAGTGTCAAAGGCGTCACCATACCATTTTGCACGAGGATAACGCGGAGGAATCCAGCCATAATGGAAAGCCAATCACCATGTGCTCTATGCCGGAATGTCAATCGGAAGACAATGCTGTCCAGGAACCGACGCAAGATGTTTCGGACATGCCAGTATCTACAACGTGCTCCTTCAGTTGCCACCAGTCAACAAAAAACGTTCTTTTGTTGACAGCTGTGGTTCACGTTATTGACACGAAGGACCAACACCATGATTGCCGTGTGCTTCTCGACAGTGGCTCGCAGGTGAATTTCGTTACGGAAGAAATGGCCAACATCCTTGGATTTCCGAAGCAGCCAGCCAACGTACCAATTACCGGAATCAACGCATTGAAGACTCTTGCCCGAGAGAAAATGTTCGTCAAGCTTCGATCCAAGCATGGATCTTTCTTCGCTAACATCGAATGTCTAATTACACCCAAGGTAACAGGTGCAATCCCAACTGCTAAATTGGACATCACACGATTGCCTATTCCTGATCACATCGAACTCGCTGACCCAACATTCCACATTCCGGGAAAAATCGATTTGCTAGTGGGAGCAGAACTTTTCTTGGATCTTTTGAAACCTGGTCAACTCGTTATTGCAGAAAACATGCCGCAGCTGAGAGACACTCACCTAGGGTGGGTGGTTGCAGGTACAATCAATATTCCACATTCATCCGAAGAACCAGTACAGCATTCAAATCTCGCTTCCATCAACGTTGTGGAGAATATGATTCGCAAATTCTGGGAAATCGAAGAGGTACCTAACGTTTCGCCATTGTCAGCCGAGGAACAGTCTTGTGAAGATCATTTCAGGTCAACCACTCGGCGGGATGAAAATGGGCGGTTCGTAGTGAATCTACCTCTGAAGGATAATTGCGACGAAGTTGACGATTGCAGAGCTTTAGCGTTGAAAAGATTTCTTATGCTAGAAAAGCGATTGACACGGGACCCAGAGCTTCGTATGCAGTATGTAGACTTTGTTAGAGATTACGAAGCTCTTGGACATTGCAATGAAGTGCAGGAAGCCGATGATACGCCGAACCAAACTGTGCACTATATGCCACACCACGCTGTTCTTCGACCATCCAGTTCGAGCACCAAGTGCCGCGTGGTGTTTGATGCCAGCGCGAAATCATCATCGAAGCCGTCACTGAATGATGTTTTGAGGATTGGCCCCACTGTCCAAAGAGATTTGTTCTCCATCATGTTGGGGTTCAGATGCCATGTCATTGCATTCTCGGCGGACATTACTAAAATGCATCGCCAAATACTCGTGGCACCCAAGGATACTTGCTACCAACGGATTTTTTGGAGAGAGCAGCCTTCGGACCGTTTGAGAGTTCTGGAGTTAAAGACGGTCACCTATGGGACGGCATCTGCACCGTTCCAAGCCACTCGATGTCTGGTGCAGTTGGCTGAAGACGAGTCAACCAACTTCTCCATCGGATCCCGCATCGTAAAAGAGGATTGCTACGTCGATGATGTCTTGTCTGGCGCTAACACTGTTGAAGAAGCCATAAAATGTCAGTACGAACTGAAGGCAGTGCTCGCTGGAGGATGCTTCCCCATTCATAAATGGTGCTCCAACTCACCGGAATTCCTGGAAACAATACCCCCCGAAGAACGCGAAGGGCACCTGACATTGCAAGAATATGGTGCAAATGAAGCCATCAAGGTATTGGGTCTACTTTGGGATCCGAGCAGTGACCAACTTCTCATCGCCCACCACCATAATTCAACCCAAGATGAACCACCCACAAAGCGAGCCATCTATTCGCAGATAGCACGGCTATTTGATCCCCTTGGCCTGTTCTCCCCATTTATTGTCATAGGCAAACTTCTTATGCAGCAGCTTTGGAAGACCAATACCGGATGGGATGAAGTCGTGAACGAACGTTTGCAACAACAGTGGTGCTCCTTCAAAAGGGCACTGCCGCAACTAAATCTCATCCAAGTTCCACGTTGCATCCAATCACCAGAAGCTGTAGCCTTTGAACTGCATGGATTCGCCGATTCGTCGACAGTGGCCTACGGTGCCTGCCTATACATTCGTAGTGTTTTCTCCGATGGGTCAGCCACTGTTTGTCTTCTCACCAGCAAATCTAAGGTTGCGCCATTGCACGAGCTGTCCATTCCAAGGAAGGAGTTGTGCGCCGCTTTGTTATTGGCCCGTCTACTTGATAAGGTGTGTCCTGCCCTGCCTATGACGTTCCAGAATATAGTGCTTTGGTCCGATAGCACAATCGTTCTGGCCTGGATGAAAAAGCCATTAGATCGTCTACATATTTTCGTGCGCAACCGCGTCGCGGAAATTCACGACAGAACCAGAGAATACAAGTGGTGTTATGTTCGTTCGGAGTACAATCCCGCAGATGTAGTATCCAGAGGACAACTACCGGATGAATTGAAATGCAACAGTCCTTGGTGGAACGGTCCGGCATTTCTCAGCACGACGAGCTACGAAGTGGATGAACCAGAAGAAGTTCCCGAAGAATCGCTTCCGGAGATGAAGGATGTAATCGTGATGTCAGCCATACAATACGAACCGTTTCCGCTGTTTTCCAAGTACAACAACTTCCGCAAGATACAACGTGTCATCGCTTATGTTTTGCGGTTTGTCAGCAACTGTCGAAAGAAAACCCCATCAGAGCGCATCACATCAGTTCAACTGATGTGGCAATCTTCAAAACAGTGCAACAAGTTCACCTGATGGATGAAATCCAGCGCCTTCGTTCCAATAAACCTTGCAAGATAATTGGAAGTCTGCGTCCTTTCATCGAGGACGGGCTTCTTCGAGTCGGAGGCCGGCTCGCTAACTCCAAGCTACCTTATGCGTCGAAACATCCCATCATTCTGCCACATCAGGATCATGTGGTAAAGATGTTCCTAAGGACCATGCACGTCGAATTGCTCCATCCTGGTCAGGCAGCGCTCATCAACTTTATACGCCAGCGCTATTGGCTATTGAATGCCCGGTCAACAGTGAGACAAGTGACACGGAAGTGCGTAAAGTGTTTTCGTGTCAATCCCCAAGCATCCGCTCAATTAATGGGAAATCTACCTCGAGCCCGAATAGTACCATCTCCACCATTCGCTGTAACTGGCGTAGACTACGCCGGTCCATTTCTTGTGAGACAGGGAACCTATCGTCCGAAGCTTGTCAAGGCGTATGTGGCGGTGTATGTTTGTATGACGACAAAGGCAATACATCTTGAGATTGTCTCGGATTTGACATCTGATGCATTTCTGGCTTCACTGAGAAGATTCATCAGCCGCAGAGGACTCGTCCAACAGCTGCATTCAGATAATGCCACCAATTTTAAGGGAGCAAATCACGAGATGCACCGGCTCTACTGTCTTTTCAAGGACCAACAGGCACTCGACCAGCTACATCAGTACTGTGAACCACGGGAGATTGAATGGCATTTTATCCCGCCCGACGCCCCAGAGTTCGGTGGGCTCTGGGAGGCCGCCGTAAAGTCGGCCAAATTGCATCTGAAGAGGGTTTTAGGCAACGCGAAGCTGACCTTCGAAGAATTTGCCACCCTGTTAACCGAAATCGAAGCAGTGTTAAATTCAAGGCCGTTGTTCAGCATTTCAACCTATCCAGAAGATGTTCAGGTTATAACTCCAGCGCATTACTTGATTGGTCGTCCTCTTACTGCGCCCGCTGAACCGTCGTTGGAAACCATCAAGGTTAGTCGTCTCAGCCGTTGGCAGCATTTGCAGCTAATGCGCGAGCAGTTTTGGCGCACTTGGAGTAAGGATTATTTAAATTCGTTGCAACCACGTAAGAAGAATCGCAGGATGATGCCAAATCTACGATCCGGCATGATTGTTCTCGTGCACGACAAAACACTGCCACCTCTGAAATGGAAGATGGGAAGAATCAGTGCTGTTTATCCAGATGAAGAAGGACTGGTGCGAGTTGTAGATGTTTTCGTCGATGGATCCACTTTCCGTCGACCAATATCCAAGTTATCCGTTCTGCCTATTGAGGACAATGACTGTGGGGATTCTGACGAGTTAGTTGCAACGTCGTAGTTACAACGGGGGGAGTATGTTCCATCGGTCACTGTTCATCGACGCGTTGGAGCGCCCCTTGAAGATGCAGCCGATCATAACCATAGCATTAGTTCATTCATTATTCATGATCAGTTTTTCTCGAACCACGAAGGTGTACACAAGTAATAAATAAAGTTCTGTTTTAGAAGTGTATCTTCGTGTTTGATTCGTGGCATCCACGATTTCTTGGCAAATCTGTCAGCCAAAGGGTGTCCGGCCTAGTTCCCACGGAACCCCAGCGAGTTTACGTTGGACTCAGCTCCGAACATCCGATCCCGCCGCCAAGCGGTATCCAGCAAAGGTCCCACCGAAACCCCAGCGAGTTTACGGTGGACTCAGCTCCGAACCTCCACTGCAAGCCAGCTTAGACCCAAGGAAAATCGAGCAAATTCCTCCGGTCTTCGCCCTCCAAGAAATACCCTATGTTCCCCAGACGGAACAGGAGGGATACCCGGAACTGGTTACGGCACTACCGGCTGTCCCTGATGTGGTCCTAACCCATTTCTTTTATAACCAGTCATCAGGTTATCAGGAAAGCTATTATTTGTTGTATCGCATGCATAATTTTGGTACTCTTTTATATTTGACCACATCCGTCGAGACCTAGGGGCAAGACACTGTGAAATCCGGAGCAACTCTGAGCAATCCTGAGTAACTCTTTTTGTTCGAATCCATTCAGAAACGTCTCTACGAAGCGGAAAATCGGGCAAGACTGCTCGATTTTTCACTGGTATCAGGCAACACTTCAGGAAAACCAGAGTGATCCAGAGAAATCCTGAGGAATTCTGAGCAACACTTCGATAACAGAGTTACTCTCGCTGTATCTGTCCTGCCCCTAGGTCGAGACCCCCGGAACCAATTCCGGACAACTACCGGTTCAGATATGGTCTGATACTGCTTTCCTGCTAACCGTTCATCAGGTTATCAATAATGCCGCTGTTTGATGTGTCGTATGTATGGGTTTGGTTCACTTTTATATTTGGCCACATCCGTCGGGACCCCCGGAACCAGTTCCGGAACACTGCTGGTTCAGATATGGTCGGCTATTGTTTTCCTGCTAACCGTTCATCAGGTTATAGAAAATGCCGCTGTTTGATGTGTCGCATGCATGGGTTTGGTACTCTTTTATATTTGGCCACTTCCGGTGGGACATCCGGAACCGGTTCCGGAACACAACCGGTTCAGATCTGGTCTGAGAATGTTTTACTGCTAACCGTTCATCGGATTATCGAAAAAGCCGCTGTTTTATGTGTCTCATGCATGAGTTATGATCAATTTGATATTTGGCCACTTCCGGCGGGACACCCAGAACCGGTTCCGGAACACTACTGGTTCAGATATGGTCTGAGACTATTTTTCCGCTTACCGTTCATCAGATAATCGTAAATGCCGTGGTTTGATGGGTCGCATGCATGGGTTTGGTGCATTTTCATGTCTGGCCCCTTCCAGGGGTACCGGTTCCGGAACACCTAAATGGCCATAACTCCGGAACGGCTAGACCGATCCGAACCATTTTCAATAGGAAACAATGGGACCAGATGCCGCGTCGAATGAGCCGTCGATCGTTAAAATCGGTTGATATTTACTATCTAAAAGTGAGGTGACCTTTTTTGTACATACACACACACACATACATACACACACACACACATACACACACACAGACATCATCTCAGCTCGTCGAGCTGAGTCGATTGGTATATGAAACTTGCCCCTCTGGGGGCTCTATCGAAATTTCATTTTTGGAGTGAACATATAGCCTTTCGGTACACCTTGGTGTAGGGTAAGAAATCAAACTTTGAACTAGTCAAATTGTAATCTTAATTTGAACCATTTTGAAATTCATTAAAAAGACGTACTTTTTAGGCAAATATTGTCCCGAAAAAGATGTCAAACAGCTTTCCGTAATATAACCTGATAACATGGACTTTAAAAGCATTGAAAAAGGCTTTTTTGTCATGGAAAACAGGCAATTGCAAAATCACTGTGATTTCACCCATTTACCCCCAGAGAAAGCACATTTTCGGTGCACTCGTACAGCTCATGCATTGTATCACACGCAATATGTGAACACGTTAAATGAAAGCTTATTTATCGTAGAATCGACCAATTGAATAATATTCCGCATTATTTGTCATAAAATTATCAAATTTAAGTAATTCTTACTTGGAGAATGTTATCTTAAGTTGAACCATTTGTAATCTAAATTTGAACTAGTAAACGGGGGCGAGCTTCCAGTGTTGACCAGCAGACTGCGCTAGTGGTTGTTTTGTTTACTCCTGGGGGATGAAAAATTCCAAATTTAGTTTCCAAGTTCCTGAAGAGTTTAGAACATTCTCAGTTGAAATTCCACTGCCTAATGAAAAATAGTTATGGGAATTAGCAAATCCATGTGTTTTTCTATTGTTCAGCACGAAATTGGCTGTTGTGGGAGTAGTTCAAATTAAGATTAAAATTGGTTCAAATTATGATTACGATGGTTCAAATTAAGATTAAAATCATTGTTCACGAATAATCGAATTTTTCAATGAAATTCGGTGCAAATAAAAACTTTTTACCACTTAACAGAAAGCTTATACCCGTGGCTTTCATGTATATAAGATTTTGCCGCAGTAAATTATTTCCATGTGGGAGAAAAAAACACTCAAAATTTGCGCTACTTCGGAAAGCCACAATTTGGTTCAACTTTTGATTACCTACCCTACGAGAAAGGCAAAACATCAATTCTAGAATTTAGCTGTTCTTTGTGGATCTTTTGATTATTTTTTGAGATAGAACATGCTCAAAAAACTTCTACAACGACCTTTCGGTAGCTAAAAACTAGAAAAACCTATTTGCGAAAAGTGATCGCAAATAACAGTAGTTGTTGTATTAATGGACATGAATTTAAATAGATCGAATACAGTACTCACCACCACCGTTTCGAATCCCACCAAGCCGAGCTGCTTCAGCTTCATCGCGAACCCGCCGGTAACTCGGTTCTGATCCCGCACGTAGCAATTCCATCCACCGGCAACGACTGCAATCAACCGCAGATTCCCATCCGCGGCGTCATCCTTCAGCAGCTGCTCCCTGCTCAAAATATCCCCCGAGTACTGCTCCGGACAGCGAGCGGCCACATCCAGGAACTGCTTCCGGCCTTGGTCCCACAGGAGGATCACGTCCGGTCGCTGGAAGTGCGGCAGCAGATGTATTATGTGTGCGAATTGATGGCGGCTTTGGAAGGCGCTTTGGATTTCCAGCAGCATCCGGTCCGATTTGGTCAGCCGGTATTCCCGACTGGGAACGTAGTCCTGGGTCAACTTGGCCACCACCTTGAAGGGTTTTTGCGGGAAGTAGTTCCCGGTGTAGTTGGCGTTTTTTAGGTTGATTCTTAGGAAGGCGTCCAGAGATATGACTTCGCGGCCTGCGCCGGCAACGTTCCGACCATAGGTCATGAACAGGAAGCGCTTCTCGAAGGCGGCCGTTATGAGAGGTTCGCTGTAGATCTCCTTAAGGGTCATGAAATTGAGCAGGGAGAGGTAGCTCTTTGGATATTGGGTTATCTCCTGGATGCGGTTGGGCAGTTCTTCAATGATGGCCTTCAGCAGTGCAATGTCTTTTTGATCTGGGATGGTCAGGTTGAAATGGCCAATGATGAAAGCGATCCGCTCCATGTCCTTCAACCGCAGGAGTTGGATATCTTTGGTGAATCGTTCGATGATAACCTCGAGACTCGCTTGATGGCACAGATGGATGTCCGAACCAAGTAGAGCCAGATGCAAGCAACAAAAGAGGGACATCCTCGGAATCTCCGGGATTAAGGCCGTTAGAAGGCGCTCCATAGACGGAGCATGGGGTATCTTTGAAGAGTAGCGTAAAAGTTTCAAAATTGCCGCCAGGCTGATGTCCTTGACGTCCTTCGAGCTGTGGATCGTAAATTGATAGATCCGCTCGATCAACTCCACGCTTCGGACGGGCGTGGCCGTTTTGAAGAATCCCATGCAAAGGATTGCGATGTCGTCGATTTCAAAATCGAAAAAGTTGTCCTTCAAGTTGAACTCAATGTCGATCATATTTTCCACCGGCGTCCTCGTAAGATTGATGTAAAACACGGCCCGAACCAGCTGATCTCTCGGGAGCTTCCTCAACCTGGTGCTGATCTTCCACATTGCCTTCCCAACAAACTTCCCTATCTTAGCCACCTTCAAGGGATACCACTGATCCGCCATGTACAACAGCTTCTCCGTGTTCCACTTCGGTACCCTCGCCAGACACACCCGATCCGCTGCGTTCCACAGCTCCATGAAGTTTCTCGCATCCACCGCCGGCGTTTCCGGTCCAATCAGTGCCAACAGATGCAGCACCTCGACAATCTCCTCGTCCGTCAATTCCACCATCCGTCCGACCATCGCTTCCACGAATCCGTCGAATCTCTCATCGGAAACACACATGCCCTCCTGCTTGCAAATGTCCGCCACCCGATGAAACCAATCCAGAACTTCCCGCGTCGAGTACGCCTTCCAGTCGCTCACTTCCCCAAAGTCCACTGGCTTTCCAACCACCATCGCTCGCTGGGCGAGCGAGTGCACCCCAATCCCTGCCGCCACCGACACTTGCTGCTGCTGCTGCAGAATGCCATGGGCATAGTCGTTTTCCGTGTCGGAAAACTTTTTGGCTCCGATCGTGCCGGAAGTGTGCAACCAGGATTTCGCGGAAACACGACCGCCATCGCAACCTTTCAAGCGATTCACGAGAGGCACCCGGATCCGTTGGGAAAGAACACGAACTAGAGCTGGGGGGAACATATTGTGGTGCACACTTTATCACAGACTTTTACGCGAACCGATCACCATAATAATTCCCTTGGCCTTGCGGGGATTTGCAATTTTTGGGAACTTGTTACGTTACGGAACACTCCTTCGCCGCGCTCGCCGTCGCACAAGTAACGAATGAACGGAATCAAAACAAACAGTGTGCTGACAATTCGAAACATACACACACACACGTAAACTCGAACGCACGTGGCGCGGCGTGCACGCACACACACACGTGCATGCACAACCCTTCAGAAACCACCAGCTGGAAACAGCTGGTTGGCGCAGCGTGTGATTCCGGGATTTTCGACAGAAGTTTTTCCGGGAATCCAGGAAAAAGTTTGCAAATAGGGAAGATTCATTTATTACGTCCATCGTTTTTCGGGATTTCTAGACCCCCCCCCCCTCTGTCACGCTATTTTCCTATACCTAATACACGTACACTGAACCAGCACACCCTCTCAAAATCAACTGAAAACCAATATGCTCACGCCCCTTGACGATTGTCAGTCGGGTTTCGGATGACGATCATTCGGTCTGGCTCGCACTGGATGACAAGCAGTCGTATGCGCATCATTCGATTTTTGTAGGAACTGCTAGTCGCAAAGTGAATGTTAATCTAATCAGTGTCGAAGGGCAATAAGACGCAACTTGGATGCCATGAAATTTACTTTGTGGATGATGTACAGTAATTTTTGGAATTCATTAGATTTGTTCTTTTCATTCAATTCAAAAAAAAAATTTAACTCAAATAATTTTCTTTTGGTATTACTGGTATCACTGTATTAAATAATTAAATGAAAATAGGAGCAACCGTTTAAACTTATTCTCAGGTCATTTGTAGATTGGTTTGCCAAGCTTATGTTTAACAAATTGATTAGCATTGGCCAACGTCGTGAAGAGCTGCGTAGCCCCAAAAGTGATAGTGATAATTATGGTCACTTCCCGGCAATCCAAATTGAATTGAATTGTGAGCGATGTGAATTGCAGAGCCCCGTTCGTGGACTTGGACCTAGGGGCGAGACACTGTGCAATCCGGAGCAACTCTGAGCAATCCTGAGTAACTATTTTCGCTCGAATCCATTCAGAAACGTCGATACGAAGCGAGAAATCGGACAAGACTGCTCGATTTTTCACAGCTATCAGGCAACCCTTCGGGCAAACCAGAGTGATCCAGAGCTATCCAGAGGAATTCTGAGCAACACTTCGATAACAGAGTTACTCTCGCTGTATCTGTCTTGCCCCTAGGAGTGGATATAAAAGTAGGTAATAAAATGAAAATTGTGTTTAAAGTTATTGTGGAAATTCCAGAATTTGCAAATGTTTTTCAGCTTTTATGATGATGGAATCAGGGGCAACAGCTATGAAGGTGCGAGCAAGAACACGTGTCAGGATGAAACCTGAAGGTCCAAGTCTATAGACTTGGACCTTCAGGTTTCATCCTGACACGTGTTCTTGCTCGCACCTTCATAGCTGTTGCCCCTGATTCCATCATCATAAAAGCTGAAAAACATTTGCAAATTCTGGAATTTCCACAATAACTTTAAACACAATTTTCATTTTATTACCTACTTTTATATCCACTCCTAGGGGCAAGACAGATACAGCGAGAGTAACTCTGTTATCGAAGTGTTGCTCAGAATTCCTCTGGATAGCTCTGGATCACTCTGGTTTGCCCGAAGGGTTGCCTGATAGCTGTGAAAAATCGAGCAGTCTTGTCCGATTTCTCGCTTCGTATCGACGTTTCTGAATGGATTCGAGCGAAAATAGTTACTCAGGATTGCTCAGAGTTGCTCCGGATTGCACAGTGTCTCGCCCCTAGGCAGTCCGGTGTCCTCAAGATCTCACAGAAGGCACAAGTGGACAGGATTCTTCAACGCTTCGGGATGATTGACTGCAATGCTACGAAAACACCAATGGAGAAAGGTTTACAACTGAACCGCCTTGGACAACCTACTCAAGAACCGTACCGGGAATTGCTCAAAAGTTTAATGTACGTAATGCTTTGTGTTCGTCCCGATATTTGTTTTTCCATAGGCTACATGGGTCGGTACCAACAAGCTCCTACCGATGACCATTGGAATTGTTTGAAACGGATCATTCGATACCTAAAAGGAACCTCCGAGATGACCCTGGAATTCAAGAAGAACAATTCAGACGTTCCCCTGGAAGGATTTGCTGATTCTGACTGGGCGTATGACACAGAGGACCGAAAGTCAGTGAGTGGCTTCACTTTCAAGGTACAGTAGAAATTCGATAAGTGCAACATGTTTACGTTTCAGTTACCGAATGAAATTCGCTAACTGCAACGGCTGACAGCTGTCAAACAGTTATCAATTGCTGTTGGACGCAGCCAGAATGCACTCAAAAACATCGCAATGCAGCTGTAGTGCATCCGAAAAACATCGCAACTCAGTTGACGTTTTGTTTTTGACAGATAGTGGTGCGATAGCTGCAAAATTGTTGCACTTAGCGGACTTGCAGTTAAAAAGCATTGCAGTAAAACCGTTTGCACCAAGCGAACGTCTACTGTATTCGGATCAACTGTATCGTGGTCCAGCAAAAAGCAAGCAACGGTGGCTGTCTCATCAAGCGAAGCAGAATACATAGCTCTGAGCGGTGCAACAGCTGAAGCTCTTTGGTTATTTGGATTACTGGAAGATATGAAGATTACCCGTCCTGGAACAATCGTGGCTGTATAGGAATGGCCACTAACCCAGGGGGTGAGAAACTCGGCACACTTCATTTTGTGCCAATGTGCCGGCGATGTGCCGAAGTGTGCCGCCGTACTGGCAGTCATGCTGTCAGTTGACTTGAAACTTTTTATATAACTGGCAACTACGCGTTTGTTTTGGTTTTCGTTTTGTGTTCCATAAATGTTTTGTGATGCGGCCTGTATCCATTTTGTGGCTGAGAAAATGATGGTGGATGCCAGTGGATTCCGTACGTGATTCCGTACCAGAGTCCTTCATAATTGCCCAGAACTCGCGGCTAGAATCTATACGGAAAACTTACGATGCGGAAAGTTGGCCTTCGTCGTGAACCGGAAAGCTTTTCTGGGAAACCAGTTTCATAACCACCGCTGCTGTCTTGGGTGCTACCGGCTTTCAGGAAGGTAAGATTTGTGCATTCGTCAATATTGCATGATTGCGTTTAACGATTCTTTAATTTTTTAGATTCAAATACCATACCAAGAACAGCGACATCGCAGTCAACCATCCCCCAAACCAAAGAACTAGGTACATAAATTTGCACCGCACGCAGTCACCGACCGCATCCTGAAGCAATAACTGATGTTCCTGAAACGCTCCGGCTGCAGCTATTGTTTCGAAGAGAGACTAACGACCAACCATCCCAGTAGTACCTATATGGCTCGCACAACCAACTGGCCCACCTGAAGTACCAGCTAAACTACTACCTGATCTGGATTTATGGAATCGCTGCCGATAAACGGATCAATGTGACCTTCCGGGGAAGGAATTCACTCATGCATTATGGAAAGCTTCGAGTGTCATTTCTTGAACATTTCTCTCCATTTTATATGGATGTTGGACATATAATGACTAAATTGTCGAGATATAATAAATACAGTTTAATGTGTTAATATTTGTCAATCAAAGAGTATTACTTTTATTATATAATAAGCAATAAAGCATGTGAATATTGCATACAAATTACTACGAAAAATAAATTTCATGCACGTATATTTCGATTAAACTTACGTCGAGTTTGTACGTGTTTTATTTGAAGAGATTTTGTGTAGTATTTACTTGCTTCATTGTTCATTATTCAATTCGTTATTCAATAAATCTATTATGTTATCCTAGGGGCAAGACAGATACAGCGAGAGTAACTCTGTTATCGAAGTGTTGCTCAGAATAGGTGAATTTGACACAAACTTTTTTTACACGGAGACATCTAGCGAGAATAAGATGAACTAATGAAAAAAGTGGCCGCGTTGATTTCGCTGCAGCTCAGCGAACGCGATTCGGAATTTTCACGGAAAGTTCTCATTGTTCCCGCGAAGTGACCGGAATAAAAATGGAACCTGCCGAAAGAAAACAAAATTCTCTTTCCTCTGGTGAGTAAATTTTGGGACTAATGAAGAGGAAACATCTTTATTTTACATCAAGAAGAATATCCCCCCGTTGAGGTTATTGTTTTGTTTACAGAAAACGAGCGGAATGATTCCAGAGATGTTGACATCAGTTTGGGAGACATACTGGATTATGTCGGTGATTCCATCAGACCGCTTCGAGAAGGCCAGACCGTTTTTCAGTCGGGTCATGTTGTATGCATCGGGTATACTAAGTCAGCTGCGCATTTGGAAATAAGCGGATTTGTGCTTCAGAGCTCCCATCCGGGAGATGTCCCACACGAGGTGGATCTTCAAATCTGGCCCGATTATCGCCAGTGGGTACTACGATGCTCATGTAAGGCAGGAACTGCTAGATGTAAGCATATAATCGCATGCTTGCTCCACCTTGAAAAGTAAGTACTAAAACAACAGATTCATTATTGATTGCATTTAAAATGTAATAAAATCCCTCGTAGAGCTGGAGCAGTGGAGTATTTGACGTGTACGAGCTCCCGGCAAGCATGGGGAATAAGTAAGGCTGAGAAAACGCATTTGTGGAAAGCAAAGCGGATTATGGATCTGTGTTGCGTCCGGAAACCATCCACACCTGTTGAGGTTGACATTTCTAAGAAGGCTGAACTCCTTAGAGAATCGTTTCGGCGTATTTTGGAAGGTAAATATGTGAAAGTTTTTATAAATATGTATCATATCGTAAACTCTGGCGAATAGAAACACCTCCCTGTATACTTAGCATTGCTGAAATCGCAATTAAGTTAGTTGGAGGGGGGTCAGTTACGGCTTAATTCATACGCAATTAATTACTAATTAAATACTTAGGTACACTCTTTATCAAAAGTTTGGAGCAACCCCTCATTTATTTATTAAGTAGAGATAAAACTGAATCAAAAATATTTCTGCATAATACACGGTTCGTGGCTGCCGTTCTTTATCCTCGGTTACGCCCGATGCTCGCCAAGTCACGCTCCATCTGATCCGCCCATCGTGCTCTCTACGTCTTCTTGTACATGGTGCATTTGGTGTGGGTGTATTCCGCCAGGAATTGCTCCAAGAATAACTCCACGGATTCTTCTAGGAAGTCTTCCTAGGACTCCTTTTGGAATGCATTCAGGGATTCCTCCATAAATTCCTTCAGGTATTTTCCTCAAATAGGGGTAGGCGGGGCAATATGGACACCCGGGCCAGAATGGACACCCTCAAAATTTAAAATATGCTAACTTTTTCGAACTTTTAATGAATGGAGAATATAGTCCATTTGTCTAAAACGTAGTTTCAGGAAAGAAACATTCGAAATTAAAATTATACTTGATTTTACACGAAAAAGTTGTGTCCTCCGTTTTTTGTGCATGGAAATTATAATTTTCACACCATCTAAAATAAGATTTAGTGATGAATTTATTGCAGGTCGATTAAAACCTGATATTTCTAGAACACATGCAAGTAGTTTTGCTGTATCTACATGCTTAACATGTTCATATTTTCTTCTTTATTATATCAAAAATCAAGTTTGGAAATATCTTCTGCTGCCGGGGCAAAATGGACACCCACCTTTTTGAAAGGAGCGGCAAGGGAAAAATATAACCTAAATCACAAACCAACCAAATTCTTCGATTTCAGTATATTTTCGGTTAAATGTTCACTATAATAGACATAGGGTGAAACAAATTGGTCAAAAAGCGACAGCAGTGGAAAACAGTTGTTCTAGGCACAGCTGTACATGCCGACAAAAACGAAGCTTTATCCAAAACAGCCTGAATTTAAATTAACTGAAAAAAATGAACTACTTCGGCGTATTATTCATCCATAATAGTTGTTTTGTAATGAAATGACTTTATAGGTGTAAATAATGTACGAAATTCGTAAAAGTCTCATGGTGTCCATGTTGCCCCGTATGATTGAAGACGGTCATGAAAAACTAACATTTTTCATAACATTTTTTGAAGGGGATAAATCATTTTTCTTCGTGAGAATTCTTATGCAATAGATGCTAAATAGACTATAAAAGGATACATGTATCAAAAAACTAAACTTGTTTGACATCTTGCCAGGTAAAATTTGCAAAAAACCTTAGGGTGTCCATATTGCCCCGCCTACCCCTACCACCAAGGATTCCTTCAGGGATAACTTGAAGAATTCCGAAAGGAATTTCTGCAGGAGTTCTTCCAAGGTTCCATCGGGAATGCCTACAGGGATTCCTCCTGAAAATCTTTCAAGAATTCCCGTGCCTCCACAGATTTCACCAGAAATTGCTCAAGGAATTCCTCCACGGATTCCTGCAGAAATTCTTCCATGCATTCCTCCAAGAATTGAGGGATTTCACCAGAGATTCCTCTTACAATTTTCCAGAGTCTCCTTCAGAAATTCTTCCAAGGATTCCTTAAGGAATATATCCATGGATTCCTTCAGAAATTTCTTCACAAATTCCTCCTGAAATAAATACAACGGCTCCTCCAGGGATTCCACGAGGGATTGCTCCAAGAATTTTCCAGAGCTTTCCAAAAGCTCTTCCAAGAATTTTTCAGAAATTCATTCAGGGATTCCTCCATGGATTCTACCTGGAAATTCTCCAAAAAATATTCCTGGAAATCGTCCATGAACTCCTCCTAGAATGCCTGCACGGCTCCTCCAGAAATTCCTCCAGGTATTACTTCTGAAATTCTTCCAAGGATTCTTTCAGGATTTTCTCGAAATTTCTCCATGGATTCCTCCAGAAATTTCTTTAGTTACTTATTACTACAGCAATTTTTCCAGGGAATTATAAATAATTCTCCAGGAATTCTTCGAAAATCCTCCGGGGATGCTTCCAGGAATTCCTCAAAGGGTGTCTCCAGAGATTCCTCTATAGATTCCACCAGGAACTCTTACAGTAATTCTTCCAAGAAAACATCCAGGGTATCCTAAAATCCTACAGGAATTTCTTCAAAAATTTCTCGATGATTTCATCCAGGGATTCCTATATGAATTTCTCCACGGATTCCTCCGGGAGTTCTTCTAGTCTAGACATTTCTGCAAAAATTTCTCCTTGAAAGCCTAAACAAAAAGATTCGTCCAGGAAATCCTCCAGAAATTCCAACAAGTATTCCTCCATAAATTTCTTCAACAATTCCTCCAGAAATAATTACGGAAATACCTCCACAATTATCTGCAGTAATTCCTAGAGGAATTTCTTCAGGTATTCCTTCAGGAATTCCTCCACGGATAGTAAAATAGTACATTTAACACTGAAATAACACTTGTAATAATTTTTCCTAGAACTCCCCCAGAAATTCCTCAGGTAATTCTTTCACGGATTTCTCAAGAAACCCTTCCAAGGATTCCTTCAGGAATGCCTCCAGGGATGTTTTAAAAAACTCCTTCAAGGATTTCTCCTAAAATACCACCAGGTATTCAGCCTTCAGGAAATCCTCCAGGAATGCCTCCACGGATTCCTCCAGAAAATTTTCCAGGAATTACTCCAGAAATTCCACAAGGAATTACTTGACGGATTTCTTCAGGAGTTCTTCCCAGGAAACTCTTGCAGGGATTCCACCAGGGATGCCTCCAGGGATTCCTCTTCTAGAGATTTCTCCAGGGATATCTACAGGGATCCCAATGAATTCTTCCAGGAATGCCTCTAGAAACCCTCCAGGAATCCCTCAATGAATTCATCCAGGAGTTCCTCCACTGATTCGTCCAGGAGTTGCTCCTGTAATCCCTCCAGGGATTCATCCTGATCAATAGCATAGAAATGGTATAATATTATGCAGAATATTTTTTCTGGATATCATAGGTCATCCAAACTGTTCTTGACTATAGATCCTAAAGTCTACATGTGGAACGGTAACTTCTTTCATTATACAAAGCTACGATTTGTAATCTATCATGTCCAGTAAGTCTTCTGATAGTTCAATAGACAGTATCAGATCAGCCGGGATATCCTAGGTCATCCAAACTGTTCTAGACTTTAGATTTTAAAGTCTACGGGTGCAACGGTAACTTCTTTCATTATACAAAGCTATGATTTGTAAGCTATCATGTCGAGTAAGTCTTCTGTTAGTTCAATAGACAGTATCAGATCAGTCGGGATATCCTAGGTCATCCAAACTGTTCTAGAATTTAGATCCTAAAGTCTACGGGTGTAACGGTAACTTCTTTCATTATACAAAGCTACGATTTGTAATCTATCATGTCCAGTAAGTCTTCTGAAAGTTACAGTGGTTGTATTTATCAACTAAGCTTCACTAAGCGCTTATGCTAGTGTTTATCAACAATGAATCTACATTCTGACTGACTTGGAATGGAAGCGGAACAATCGGCAAGAACAAGTGAACTCCCCTACCAGAAGCAGGCATGAATCTACTGATCTGGACCGCAGCAAACTGGAAGATTGACCAGCAATCCGAGGCGCTCCAGCTCTATTTGACCGATGATAATCTGAGCGGGCCAACTGGCTGTCTGCTGCAACCGGACATGATATGTTTTTGAAAACATCTAGCTTCTGGAAAAATGGTATAATTTCGATTTCGAAAAGGAAATGCTTCGGGTATTCGGGTAATCCACCGGCGCTTCCTCCAGGGATTCCTCAGGAGTTCCTCCTGGAATTGCTCCAGGAATTCCGTCGAGGATTCCTCCAGAAATTTCTTCGGTGATTCCTCCAGCAATTTGTGCAGATATAACTCCAGGAATTCCTCCGGAGATTCATCCTTAAAATCCTTCTAGAATTCCTCCAGGAGTTCTTCCGGGAATTCCTCCTAGGATTCCTTCGGAAATCTATCTGGAAATTCCTTCAGAAATTTGACCAGGAATTCCTTCGGAGATTTATCCAGGAATTCTTGCGGGGATTCTTTCAGGAATTCCTTCGATTTTTTTTCCAAAATTTCTCCAGAAATGCGTTCCGGTATATCTACACGTTTTCCTTTTGGGATTCCTTCAGGATCGTCCGGTATTTCTTTAAGAATTCCTTCCAGGATTTCTACAGTAATATCTTACGAAAGATCTCCAGAAATTCCTCCAGGGATTCCTCCAGTAATTCGTTCAGGGATCCCTTCAGGAATTCGTTCGGTTGCAATACAGGAATCCCTTTGGGTATTTCTCCAGAAATTCCTATAGGGATTCCTAGAGACATCTAGGAAGATATTTCTTGAAAAATCCAGGAGGAATTTCAGGAAGAATTCATGGAGGAATTCCTGGAAGAATTCCTGGAGGAATTCCTGGAAGAATTCCTGGAGGAATTCCTGGAAGAACTCCTGGAGGAATTCCTGGAAGAACTCCTGGAGGAATTCCTGGAAGAATTCCTAAAAGAATTTCTGGAGGAATTCCTGGAAGAATTGTTGGAAGAATACGTATACGCCTATTTGAATAGAAAATGCCGTGAGATGGCGCGCAGGTGAAATGCGTGGTCACAATCGAAAAAAGTGTCAAGCGTGGTGTACTTTTTTTCAAAACATTGCAAAAATCTGTTTTTATGTGATTTTTTCTAGTTTTCAAGTTGAAAAATTAAAAGAATCTGGAAGAAAAAAATGAGAGCTTCAAGATGGTATACAGGAAGTGTTATTTAATAGTGGTTTAGTGGCTAATTATGTTATTTGCTTTTTTAACCCCCCCCCCCCCCCCCCCTCCCTTAGCCACGAAGGAGGAAACAAGCAGTGAAAATCCAGCGCTGCCTCATAGACACTTGCCGGAATCCTGCACCGACGCTGTTTCCGGTACCGCATCTGGAATGTCCATCCTTCCAAAAATGGCAGAAAGTTTTAAAAATCGACGGTACGCAAGGTCATCGGATTTGTAGAGACCATTTTACATCAGAGGATTTTCAGTCGTACAAACGATTCAAATTGAAACCAGCCGCGCTTCCAAGCATCTTTCCGACCACCGAAAAGACAGCGATTCCAAAAGAAGGATGCTGGATACCTGGGTGCAACGTTAAAGCGAAAAAGTTGTTAATCAAAGTGCCTACTGGTAAAACACATATTCGCGAGAAATGGATTCATCTTCTTTCATTGGATCGTGCTACTGTACGCGATGCGAGAATTTGTCATCATCATTTCCGCAAAGAAGACTGGGACTTCGGTAAGTCCTAAATGTCGGTAACCGCGCAAGCTTGATCCGAATATAATAGATTTTTCATTTTATAGTTACATCGACGTATCTGAAAGGAGGAGCAATCCCGTCCCGAGCTCTTGGGGTGTTGAGACAGGAAAAATGCATGAACAATCCAAAAATATATGTTGATCCGATGGTGCAACGGAAAATTGACACATCTTTTACACCCGAACACGGATATGCCACACAATTGACGCTTCCCCGCAGCAAGAGTATTTGTTTCGCTATTGGTTGTACTGCACGTTCCGGCAATGGGATAAAGCTGCACCGATTCCCATTGAACAACAAATGCTTGAACAGCAAGTGGATGCACGCAATTCGACGAACGACGAATCCAACAAAGCATTCGAGAATTTGCAGTAGACACTTCCTGCCGTCAGATTACCAAATAGGTAAATACCATACTTAATTTATGAGTGTTCTTTTACTAAGTTGTAAGTATTTTCGAAGCATCTTCATAAACGAGATTCTTAGTCCGGGGCTAGTTCGGGGCCCACGGCTTTACTTCCTTTCCGAAGTTAGCACTCACATTTTGTGAGTATGCTGGGAGTGGAATTTGATCCCAGGTCCCCGGCGTGAGTCACGGATTTCAACCATCACACCAGATCCGCTCCACGCCCATTTTTTTGTTAATCTCTTTCTCTTTGCAAATTGTAGTTAATGAAGCGAAATTATTTTATCATTGAAAATAATAAGCATTCAGTCTATTAGTATTCGATATGAACACGGAATGCTCATTTTTCTCCACCTAAAGTGCTTGCTCATTAAGCTGGGTCATTAATTAATATAAGTAGATTCAACTTCAATAATTCAAATGAAATGCAGTGACAAGTTAACCCAACGACCATTCGGCCCAATGACCTTCGGCCGAATAGCCTGACACCATACTTATTATAGCCCACCTGCAAATAGAAAAATACGAAACTAGGATTATACGTAGAAATTTCACATTAGTTCCGCCTAGGCACCATTAGCATAGTCTTACAGGCTATTCGTGCATTTACCACTTCAACCGTATTGCCCGTTGTGAAGATTTATAGATTCCGACGCTAATAAATGATTAGGCTCATTTTCAGCGTAGGGGCGTTAGAAATGTTTGTTTACAATGCAAAACTATCACCAAATGTATACCTAAAAACACAGCGTAAAATATTCACCAGGACGCGGTCTGGTTTTATATCTGTGGGCCCACGCAAGGAAAATTCACGCAACTAATTTTCGCGCAGGAGTCTAAACAGGTGGAATCTCCGCAATAAATTATCATCTATTTAATATTTGCAAACTTCAATTACCAATTTAAATATTTTTTTAATAAACCAAATGAGCTATTTATAATTCTGTGATTAATCATTAAGGTTCTGTTTTTTGTTATTTTCAATACTCTAGTATTTTCATTATGGTTTGTTCATTCTATTATGTTTGTCCGTGATACTCTTTAACAATATGTATTTTGAAGAATCAATACCATACTGCAATAAGCATATCTACATTACAATTCTTATTTTCATCTATTCCATTTTAGGAGGAAAGCGCTTAAAACCGGATGCTGTTCCGTCCCAGTACTTACCTCCAAGGACCACCTCCCCTGTAAGTTCTTCTAAGAACAGACTACGACTCAAACCCGATTCTAACAGGTCTACAGATGACTCTATTGTTACGTTGACGCAATTATCAGATGCCGAACATGAATTAACTGACAATCATGCGAATGAGGATTTTGGAAGACCTGAGTCGGTTACTGAGCCTACTGTAGCTGCTGGCGAAATCGATGCATCCACCATGAACGCGCCGACGAATGATTTCAGTAGTGATCACAAAACACCTCAGCATAAAGAAGACTCATTTTCAACATCTCAACAGAACATCGAAGGCGAAAAATCAAATCAAGATCTGAACCAATCAATCCCACCATTTATAAAAGAGGCCAAGAAGAAAATACGTAAACTTGGAAATAGGGCCACTCTAACGACATTAATTGAGTGCGATAAGGACGCTGTTATATGGACAGGTGTCTCCTCATTGAAACAGCTAGATGCTATTTGTGTTTCTGTTAAAACGGTTGAAGATCAGGTATACCGAAAACAATTACGAACGCACACTGTCGATCGTGTCATCCTAACTTTGACAAAGCTGAAACAAAATATTTCGTTTGCTGCTTTGTCAACATTGTTTGGTGTATCGCCTTCGACTGTATCGGATTATTTTAATCAAACTATTCATGTACTAGCAGAAATTCTGCAACAATTTATATACTGGCCAGAACAGGATGAAATCGAGCGTAATATTCCCTTGTGCTTTCGAGGAAAATTTGAAAAAGTGCGAGTCATTTTTGACTGCACAGAAGTGCCTGTGACGAGCCTAAAATGCATTAACTGTTGCATTTCTTGCTATTCCAACTACAAGGGCAAAAGAACCGTAAAATTTCTAATAGGGACCACACCAGCAGGTCTAATAAGCTTCGTCAGTAAAGCCTTTAGTGGGAAGGCTTCGGATAAACAAATTTTCAATGAAGAAAATGTAATTTGTCTTTTTGATGCGTACAAAGACGAGATTATGGTAGATAAGGGATTTAGCATTGAAAATGAATGTTTGGCAAAAGGAGTAAAGATACACATTCCACCATTTCTCCGAGGAGAACGTTTAACAACTCGTGAGGCCGTACTAAATGAAAGTATTGCAAAAGCAAGAATACATGTTGAACGTGTAATTCAACGTGTCAAACTTTTCGGAATAATGAATAGCACAATCGAAGCATCAGTGCTTCCGACAATTGATAAAATAATGATAGTAATTTGTGCAATAGTTAATTTGTCTTCCCCTATATTGCGCGACAACAAGTTTTAGCACATCCCATGTTACACTTCTATCAACAATAATTTATTGTTTTAATTTGTTCATTTGTTTGTCGAAAATAAACACATTTGGATAAGCAAACATCATTACTTTTATTACTTACACCCAGCATCCCAACTAACAAAATGTAGCTGCATAACCATTTTTCTATTTCTGTTAGAAATTTTCGTATTCATTTAATTAATTAAAGCGTGAATAAAAAAATATATATGAAATATTGCTCATTGTCATATTTTATTTTTCACACGAAAAATTGAATGATGGTATCTCTTGCATATTTATCAAAGTGCAACATTTTTTTCTGTCTTATTTGCTTAGATATACTATTTTTCTTTGGTTGCGATTTGTGGCAGAATATATGTAAAATAAATAGCACGCAGTGTATTGACTAGATTAATGGAAAAGTTTTTATCATAATCGATTTCTACTACTGCAAAATTTCCTTCGTATTTGGAAAAAATAATGAAATCACACTTTTGTATATTCAAAATGTGCATTCCTAATTGTACCTGGGCATAGTATTTATGTTTTCGATTAATTTCTAATACTGAGTTTACTTGTTTGACATAGCACTTTGTAGCTTGACATTCGTTAATCAACCATTCGATGCTGTGTTCAGCCCCTTTCAACGGACATTTAATTTCTAAGAGTAGGGTGGGGCGGGGCAAGATGGGTCAGTGCCATTTTCGGGCGCATTACTCATGTTTTGATTATGATAATAATTTTGTTAGATGACCAGCATGAATATACAAAAGTTTGGGGCATTGATTGAAACATTATTCACTCTCATTGGAAATAAAAAATAAAATGGTTTTTAGCCATTTTTCTTATGCGATACATTCCATATAATCTCCATATAAACGGCCGCGGGGCAAGATGGGTCAACTATAATTTTGAACGTATTTTTGGAGCATTCAAAAGTTATTTATTTTTTATTACAAGACTATCTCATAAATGACTTCAATCAAGCGGAATGAACGCTCAAAATTATAACATAAAATTATGATAATTTTTTAGTGAAAACATCGATTTTCAAGTCGCCTCAGAAACACTCAAATCGTAAAGTTTTTTATATTCCAAATAAATTTATAAAATGTTTACTAGTAGCTCTTGTTTACTCAGTATGGATATTGAGCATATATGAATGCGGAACAAATCTTATATTTTGACGTTTTTCGTTGAGAAAATGTGAATTACTTAAAAGGTGACCCATCTTGCCCCGCACGTTTTTCACGGCGCAAAATCGATCACTTTTTAAAACGGTTTGTTTAACATCATATTTTGTATTTAATGAACTTTTTATCGACTTTTAGCATAGCTAACTAGTGTATTAAAGAGTAGCGAACGAATGCAAACCAATCCGATTTGTATTTACAAAGTTATGATGATCCATCCTTAGGCGACCCATCTTGCCCCGCCCCACCCTACTTTGTTAAGCGGATCTATGCCATCAGGGCTAACTCCCATCCAGGAATTCTCCGGGCTCACAACAAATCCACATTTTTTTATCAAAGGATTTCGTTTTTCTTTGTAGCAACTAAACGCAGCTTGTTCCATATCTTTTCCATACTGAACTGCTTTTGTATGAAGTGGTTTTGGATTCAGATATGATTGAATCTTCTTAGTCCAATCAGGATTCTTATTTTTCGAATATGTAAATAGTTCATAGCATGAACTTCCTGTGACTCTAATAGACCTGTGTAATCTCCATGCGTTGTTATCTTGACACTTAGTCTGCTCGCATATTTTAATGATTTCCGCTACTGTTTTCACAACTTTCTTCTCGTAGAAGGCTTTGAAATTGTCTAAATCGTCTCTCGAGCTGCTGGATGCGTTTGAATCCCAGCCTGCAAGATGATCGCAATCGACAAGAAGATCGCGTAGCTCGTATTCGGTGATGTATATATTCATATCTATGTTCTGCAGTGGTCCAGAAGCAGGCCTAGGACAGCTCAGTTCTCTTCCTGTGATATGTTTTTGGATGGCAGACGTTGGTGAAACTGTAATTTAAAGATATTTTATGAAACATTTTCTCTAAATTGGTTCACATATTATATGAGAAACAAAGTATCAAAGACTAAATGACTAAAAATTTAGAATCTTACTCTTATTAGCTTTTTATTTCAAACGAAACTTGTTTAAATATTATCGTATATTTTCGGTTTGATTAGTTGTTCTAGGTAATTTAAAAAAAGTGTAATTGTAACTTCATACCTGTGGCAATAACCTTCTTAGCAACGTCACTCCCATCGTTAATATTTCATATTCATGATACGTATACGGAACGGTTGGTACGAGATGTCCCCGTTCTCTGATTTCAATAATAATAACAACGCTGCACAGTATGCCTGGCCGCTTTAACTCTTGCACTACATCTCTAGGATGTCCTCTAGGAACTCTTCCAGGAATTCCTCCAGGAATTCTTCCAGGAATTGCTCCAGGAATTCTTTCACGAATTCCTCAAGAAATTCTTCCAGGAATTCCTCAAGGAATTCTTCCAGGAATTCCTCAAGGAATTCTTCCAGAAATTCCTCAAGGAATTTTTCCAGAAATTCCTCAAGGAATTTTTCCAGAAATTCCTCCAGGATTTCTTCCAGGAATGCCTCCAGGAATTCTTCCAGGAATTCCTCAAGGAATTCTTCCAGGAATTGCTTCAGGAATTCTTCCAGGAATTCCTGCAGGAAGTCTTCCAGAAATTCTTCCGGAAATTCCTCCAGAAATTCTTCCAGCAATTCCTTCAGGAATTCTTTCAAGAATTCCTCGAGGGATACCTCCAGTAATTCGTTCAGGAATTCCTCCAGGATTTCTTCCAGGAATTTTCCAGGAATTCTTCCAGGAATACTTCCAGGAATTCTCCCAGAAATTACTCCAGGAATTCTTCCAGAAATTCCTCCAGAAATTCTTCCAGGAATTCCTCCAGGAATTCCTTCAGGAGTTCTTGCAGGAATTCCTTCAGGAATTCTTTCGGAAATTCCTCCAGGAATTCTTCCGGGAATTTCTCCCGGAATTCCTCCAGGAATACTTCCAGGAATTCTTCCATGAATTCTTCCAGGAATTCTTCCAGGAATTCCTCCAGGAATTCCTCCAGGAATTCTTCCAGGAATTGCTCATGGAATTCTTCCAGGAATTCCTCCAGGAATTCTTCCAGGAATTCCTCCAGGAATTCTTCCAGGAATTCTTCCAGGAATTCCTCCAGGAATTCTTCCAGAAATTCCTCCAGGAATTCTTCCAGGAATTCCTCCAGGAATTCTTCCAGGAATTCCTCCAGGAATTCTTCCAGGAATTGCTCCAGGAATTCTTCCAGGAATTGCTCCAGAAATTCCTCCAGGAATTCCTCCAGGAATTCTTCCAGTAATTCAGGTATTTTTCCAGGAATTCCTTCAGGAATTCTTCCAGGAATTCCTTCAGGAATCTTTCCAGGAATTCCTTCAGGAATTCTTCCAGGAATTCCTTCAGGAATTCTTCCAGGAATTCCTTCAGGAATTCTTCCAGGAATTCCTTCAGGAATTCCTTCAGGAATTCTTCCAGGAATTCCTTCAGGAATTCTTCCAGGAATTCCTTCAGGAATTCTTCCAGGAATTCCTTCAGGAATTCTTCCAGGAATTCCTTCAGGAATTCTTCCAGGAATTCCTTCAGGAATTCTTCCAGGGATTCCTTCAGGAATTCTTCCAGGGATTCCTTCAGGAATTCTTCCAGGGATTCCTTCAGGAATTCTTCCAGGGATTCCTTCAGGAATTCTTCCAGGGATTCCTTCAGGAATTCTTCCAGGGATTCCTTCAGGAATTCTTCCAGGGATTCCTTCAGGAATTCTTCCAGGGATTCCTTCAGGAATTCTTCCAGGAATTCCTTCAGGAACTCTACCAGGAATTCCTTCAGGAATTCTTCCAGGAATTCCTTCAGGAATTCTTCCAGGAATTCCTTCAGGAATTCTTCCAGGAATTCCTTCAGGAATTCTTCCAGGAATTCCTTCAGGAATTCTTTAAGGAATTCCTTCAGGAATTCTTCCAGGAATTCCTTCAGGAATTCTTCCAGGAATTCCTTCAGGAATTCTTCCAGGAATTCCTTCAGGAATTCTTCCAAAAATTCCTTCAGGAATTCTTCCAGGAATTCCTTCAGGAATTCATCCAGGAATTCCTTCAGGAATTCATCCAGGAATTCCTTCAGGAATTCTTCTAGGAATTCCTTTAGGAATTCTTCCAAGAATTCCTTCAGGAATTCTTCCAGGAATTCCTTCAGGAATTCTTCCAGGAATTCCTTCAGGAATTCTTCTAGGAATTCTTCCAGGAATTCCTTCAGGAATTCTGCCAGGAATTCCTTCAGGAATACTGCCAGGAATTCCTTCAGAGATTCTCCCAGGAATTCCTTCAGGAATTCTTCCAGGAATTCCTTCAGGAATTTTTCAAGGAATTCTGCCAGGAATTCCTCCAGGAATTCTTCCAGGAATTCCTCATGGAATTCTTCCAGGAATTCCTCCAGGAATTCCTCCAGGAATTCTTCCAGGAATTCTTCCAGGAATTCCTCCAGGAATTCTTCCAGGAATTCTTCCAGGAATTCCTCCAGGAATTCTTCCAGGAATTCCTCCAGGAATTCTTCCAGGAATTCCTCCAGGAATTCTTCCAGGAATTGCTCCAGAAATTCCTCCAGGAATTCCTCCAGGAATTCCTCCAGGAATTCTTCCAGGAATTCAGGTATTTTTCCAGGAATTCCTTCAGGAATTCTTCCAGGAATTCCTTCAGGAATCCTTCCAGGAATTCCTTCAGGAATTCTTCCAGGAATTCCTTCAGGAGTTCTTTCAGGAATTCCTTCAGGAATTCTTTCGGAAATTCCTCCAGGAATTCTTCCGGGAATTTCTCCCGGAATTCCTCCAGGAGTACTTCCAGGAATTCTTCCATGAATTCTTCCAGGAATTCATCCAGGAATTCCTTCAGGAATTCTTCCAAAAATTCCTTCAGGAATTCTTCCAGGAATTCCTTCAGGAATTCATCCAGGAATTCCTTCAGGAATTCTTCTAGGAATTCCTTCAGGAATTCTTTCAAGAATTCCTCGAGGGATACCTCCAGTAATTCGTTCAGGAATTCCTCCAGGATTTCTTCCAGGAATTTTCCAGGAATTCTTCCAGGAATACTTCCAGGAATTCTCCCAGAAATTACTCCAGGAATTCTTCCAGAAATTCCTCCAGAAATTCTTCCAGGAATTCCTCCAGGAATTCCTTCAGGAGTTCTTGCAGGAATTCCTTCAGGAATTCTTTCGGAAATTCCTCCAGGAATTCTTCCAGGAATTTCTCCCGGAATTCCTCCAGGAGTACTTCCAGGAATTCTTCCATGAATTCTTCCAGGAATTGTTCCAGGAATTCCTCCAGGAATTCCTCCAGGAATTCTTCCAGGAATTCCTCATGGAATTCTTCCAGGAATTCCTCCAGGAATTCCTCCAGGAATTCTTCCAGGAATTCCTCCAGGAATTCTTCCAGGAATTCTTCCAGGAATTCCTCCAGGAATTCTTCCAGGAATTCCTCCAGGAATTCTTCCAGGAATTTCTTCCAGGAATTCCTCCAGGAATTCTTCCAGGAATTCCTCCAGGAATTCTTCCAGGAATTCTTCCAGGAATTCCTCCAGGAATTCTTCCAGGAATTCCTCCAGGAATTCTTCAAGGAATTGCTCCAGAAATTCCTCCAGGAATTCCTCCAGGAATTCAGGTATTTTTCCAGGAATTCCTTCAGGAATTCTTCCAGGAATTCCTTCAGGAATCCTTCCAGGAATTCCTTCAGGAATTCTTCCAGGAATTCCTTCAGGAATTCTTCCAGGAATTCGTTCAGGAATTCTTTCAGGAATTCCTTCAGGAATTTTTCCAGAAATTCATTCAGGAATTCTTCCAGGAATTCCTCCAGGAATTCTTCCATTGATTCCTCCAGGAATTCTTCCATAAATTCCTCCAGGAATACTTCCAGGAATTCTTTCAGGAATTCTTCCAGGTCTTCCTCCAGGAACTCTTCCAGGAATTCCTCCAAGAATTCTTCCAGGAATTCTTCCTGAAATTCTTCCAGGAATTTCTTCAGGAATTCTTCCAGGAATTCCTTCAGGAATTCTTCTAGGAATTCTTCCAGGAATTCCTTCAGGAATTCTTCTAGGAATTCCCTTCAGGAATTCCTTCAGGAATTCTTCCAGGAATTCCTTCAGGAATTTTTCCAGAAATTCATTGAGGAATTCTTCCAGGAATTCCTCCAGGAATTCTTCCATTGATTCCTCCGGGATTCTTCCATAAATTCTTCCAGGAATTCCTTCAGGAATTCTTCCAGGTCTTCCTTCAGGAATTCTTCCAGGTCTTCCTCCAGGAATTCTTCCAGGTCTTCCTCCAGGAACTCTTCCAGGAATTCCTTCAAGAATTCTTCCAGGAATTCCTCCAGGAATTCTTCCTGGAATTCCTCCAGTAATTCCTTCAGGAATTCTTCCAGAAATTCCTTCAGGAATTCTTCCAGAAATTCCTTCAGGAATTCTTCCAGAAATTCCTTCAGGAATTCTTCCAGAAATTCCTTCAGGAATTCTTCCAGAAATTCCTTCAGGAATTCTTCCAGGAATTCCTTCAGGAATTCTTCCAGGAATTCCTTCAGGAATTCTTCCAGGAATTCCTTCAGGAATTCCTCCGGAAATTCCTTCAGGACATCTTCCGGAAATTCCTTCAGGAATTCTTCCGGAAATTCCTTCAGGAATTCTTCCGGAAATTCCTCCAGGAATTCTTCAGGGAATTTCTCCCGGAATTCCTTCAGCAATTCCTTCAGGAATTCTTCCAAGAATTCCTCCAGGGAAACCTCCAGTAATTCGTTCAGGAATTCCTCTAGGAATTCTTCCAGGAATTATTCTAGGAATTCTTCCAGGAATTTCTCCAGGAATTCTTCCAAGAATTCTTCCAGGAATTCCTGCAGGATTTCTTCCAGGAATTCCAACAGGAATTCTTCCAGGGATTCCTCCATTAATTCCTCCAGGAATTCTTTCAAGAATTTCTCCAGGGATACCTCCAGTAATTCTTCCAGGAATTACTCTAGGAATTCTTCCAGGAATTTCTCCAGGAATTCTTCCGGGAATTTTTCCATTAACTCCTCCAGGAATTCTTCCGGAAATTCCTCCAGGAAGAATTCTTCAAGGAATTCCTGCAGGAACTCTTCCAGGAATTCCTTCAGGAATTCCTCCAGCGATTCTTCCAACAATTCTTCCAGGAATTCCTCCAGAAATTCTTTTAGGAATTCTTCCAGGAATTCCTCCAGGAGTTCTTCCAGGAATTCCTCCAGGAGTTCTTCCAGGAATTCCTCCAGGAATTCTTCCAGGAATTCCTCCAGGAATTCCTCCATGAATTCTTCCTGAAATTCCTCCTGGATTTTTCAAGAAATATCTTCCTAGATGTCTCTAGGAATCCCTATAGGAATTTCTGGAGAAATACCCAAAGGGATTCCTGTATTACAACCGAACGAATTCCTGAAGGGATCCCTGAACGAATTACTGGAGGAATCCCTGGAGGAATTTCTGGAGATCTTTCGTAAGATATTACTGTAGAAATCCTGGAAGGAATTCTTCCAGGAATTCCTCCATGAATTCTTCCAGAAATTCCTCCTGGATTTTTCAAGAAATATCTTCCTAGATGTCTCTAGGAATCCCTATAGGAATTTCTGGAGAAATACCCAAAGGGATTCCTGTATTGCAACCGAACGAATTCCTGAAGGGATCCCTGAACGAATTACTGGAGGAATCCCTGGAGGAATTTCTGGAGATCTTTCGTAAGATATTACTGTAGAAATCCTGGAAGGAATTCTTAAAGAAATACCGGACGATCCTGAAGGAATCCCAAAAGGAAAACGTGTAGATATACCGGAACGCATTTCTGGAGAAATTTTGGAAAAAAAATCGAAGGAATTCCTGAAAGAATCCCCGCAAGAATTCCTGGATAAATCTCCGAAGGAATTCCTGGTCAAATTTCTGAAGGAATTTCCAGATAGATTTCCGAAGGAATCCTAGGAGGAATTCCCGGAAGAACTCCTGGAGGAATTCTAGAAGGATTTTAAGGATGAATCTCCGGAGGAATTCCTGGAGTTATATCTGCACAAATTGCTGGAGGAATCACCGAAGAAATTTCTGGAGGAATCCTCGACGGAATTCCTGGAGCAATTCCAGGAGGAACTCCTGAGGAATCCCTGGAGGAAGCGCCGGTGGATTACCCGAATACCCGAAGCATTTCCTTTTCGAAATCGAAATTATACCATTTTTCCAGAAGCTAGATGTTTTCAAAAACATATCATGTCCGGTTGCAGCAGACAGCCAGTTGGCCCGCTCAGATTATCATCGGTCAAATAGAGCTGGAGCGCCTCGGATTGCTGGTCAATCTTCCAGTTTGCTGCGGTCCAGATCAGTAGATTCATGCCTGCTTCTGGTAGGGGAGTTCACTTGTTCTTGCCGATTGTTCCGCTTCCATTCCAAGTCAGTCAGAATGTAGATTCATTGTTGATAAACACTAGCATAAGCGCTTAGTGAAGCTTAGTTGATAAATACAACCACTGTAACTTTCAGAAGACTTACTGGACATGATAGATTACAAATCGTAGCTTTGTATAATGAAAGAAGTTACCGTTACACCCGTAGACTTTAGGATCTAAATTCTAGAACAGTTTGGATGACCTAGGATATCCCGACTGATCTGATACTGTCTATTGAACTAACAGAAGACTTACTCGACATGATAGCTTACAAATCATAGCTTTGTATAATGAAAGAAGTTACCGTTGCACCCGTAGACTTTAAAATCTAAAGTCTAGAACAGTTTGGATGACCTAGGATATCCCGGCTGATCTGATACTGTCTATTGAACTATCAGAAGACTTACTGGACATGATAGATTACAAATCGTAGCTTTGTATAATGAAAGAAGTTACCGTTCCACATGTAGACTTTAGGATCTATAGTCAAGAACAGTTTGGATGACCTATGATATCCAGAAAAAATATTCTGCATAATATTATACCATTTCTATGCTATTGATCAGGATGAATCCCTGGAGGGATTACAGGAGCAACTCCTGGACGAATCAGTGGAGGAACTCCTGGATGAATTCATTGAGGGATTCCTGGAGGGTTTCTAGAGGCATTCCTGGAAGAATTCATTGGGATCCCTGTAGATATCCCTGGAGAAATCTCTAGAAGAGGAATCCCTGGAGGCATCCCTGGTGGAATCCCTGCAAGAGTTTCCTGGGAAGAACTCCTGAAGAAATCCGTCAAGTAATTCCTTGTGGAATTTCTGGAGTAATTCCTGGAAAATTTTCTGGAGGAATCCGTGGAGGCATTCCTGGAGGATTTCCTGAAGGCTGAATACCTGGTGGTATTTTAGGAGAAATCCTTGAAGGAGTTTTTTAAAACATCCCTGGAGGCATTCCTGAAGGAATCCTTGGAAGGGTTTCTTGAGAAATCCGTGAAAGAATTACCTGAGGAATTTCTGGGGGAGTTCTAGGAAAAATTATTACAAGTGTTATTTCAGTGTTAAATGTACTATTTTACTATCCGTGGAGGAATTCCTGAAGGAATACCTGAAGAAATTCCTCTAGGAATTACTGCAGATAATTGTGGAGGTATTTCCGTAATTATTTCTGGAGGAATTGTTGAAGAAATTTATGGAGGAATACTTGTTGGAATTTCTGGAGGATTTCCTGGACGAATCTTTTTGTTTAGGCTTTCAAGGAGAAATTTTTGCAGAAATGTCTAGACTAGAAGAACTCCCGGAGGAATCCGTGGAGAAATTCATATAGGAATCCCTGGATGAAATCATCGAGAAATTTTTGAAGAAATTCCTGTAGGATTTTAGGATACCCTGGATGTTTTCTTGGAAGAATTACTGTAAGAGTTCCTGGTGGAATCTATAGAGGAATCTCTGGAGACACCCTTTGAGGAATTCCTGGAAGCATCCCCGGAGGATTTTCGAAGAATTCCTGGAGAATTATTTATAATTCCCTGGAAAAATTGCTGTAGTAATAAGTAACTAAAGAAATTTCTGGAGGAATCCATGGAGAAATTTCGAGAAAATCCTGAAAGAATCCTTGGAAGAATTTCAGAAGTAATACCTGGAGGAATTTCTGGAGGAGCCGTGCAGGCATTCTAGGAGGAGTTCATGGACGATTTCCAGGAATATTTTTTGGAGAATTTCCAGGTAGAATCCATGGAGGAATCCCTGAATGAATTTCTGAAAAATTCTTGGAAGAGCTTTTGGAAAGCTCTGGAAAATTCTTGGAGCAATCCCTCGTGGAATCCCTGGAGGAGCCGTTGTATTTATTTCAGGAGGAATTTGTGAAGAAATTTCTGAAGGAATCCATGGATATATTCCTTAAGGAATCCTTGGAAGAATTTCTGAAGGAGACTCTGGAAAATTGTAAGAGGAATCTCTGGTGAAATCCCTCAATTCTTGGAGGAATGCATGGAAGAATTTCTGCAGGAATCCGTGGAGGAATTCCTTGAGCAATTTCTGGTGAAATCTGTGGAGGCACGGGAATTCTTGAAAGATTTTCAGGAGGAATCCCTGTAGGCATTCCCGATGGAACCTTGGAAGAACTCCTGCAGAAATTCCTTTCGGAATTCTTCAAGTTATCCCTGAAGGAATCCTTGGTGGTAGGGGTAGGCGGGGCAATATGGACACCCTAAGGTTTTTTGCAAATTTTACCTGGCAAGATGTCAAACAAGTTTAGTTTTTTGATACATGTATCCTTTTATAGTCTATTTAGCATCTATTGCATAAGAATTCTCACGAAGAAAAATGATTTATCCCCTTCAAAAAATGTTATGAAAAATGTTAGTTTTTCATGACCGTCTTCAATCATACGGGGCAACATGGACACCATGAGACTTTTACGAATTTCGTACATTATTTACACCTATAAAGTCATTTCATTACAAAACAACTATTATGGATGAATAATACGCCGAAGTAGTTCATTTTTTTCAGTTAATTTAAATTCAGGCTGTTTTGGATAAAGCTTCGTTTTTGTCGGCATGTACAGCTGTGCCTAGAACAACTGTTTTCCACTGCTGTCGCTTTTTGACCAATTTGTTTCACCCTATGTCTATTATAGTGAACATTTAACCGAAAATATACTGAAATCGAAGAATTTGGTTGGTTTGTGATTTAGGTTATATTTTTCCCTTGCCGCTCCTTTCAAAAAGGTGGGTGTCCATTTTGCCCCGGCAGCAGAAGATATTTCCAAACTTGATTTTTGATATAATAAAGAAGAAAATATGAACATGTTAAGCATGTAGATACAGCAAAACTACTTGCATGTGTTCTAGAAATATCAGGTTTTAATCGACCTGCAATAAATTCATCACTAAATCTTATTTTAGATGGTGTGAAAATTATAATTTCCATGCACAAAAAACGGAGGACACAACTTTTTCGTGTAAAATCAAGTATAATTTTAATTTCGAATGTTTCTTTCCTGAAACTACGTTTTAGACAAATGGACTATATTCTCCATTCATTAAAAGTTCGAAAAAGTTAGCATATTTTAAATTTTGAGGGTGTCCATTCTGGCCCGGGTGTCCATATTGCCCCGCCTACCCCTATTTGAGGAAAATACCTGAAGGAATTTATGGAGGAATCCCTGAATGCATTCCAAAAGGAGTCCTAGGAAGACTTCCTAGAAGAATCCGTGGAGTTATTCTTGGAGCAATTCCTGGCGGAATACACCCACACCAAATGCACCATGTACAAGAAGACGTAGAGAGCACGATGGGCGGATCAGATGGAGCGTGACTTGGCGAGCATCGGGCGTAACCGAGGATAAAGAACGGCAGCCACGAACCGTGTATTATGCAGAAATATTTTTGATTCAGTTTTATCTCTACTTAATAAATAAATGAGGGGTTGCTCCAAACTTTTGATAAAGAGTGTACCTAAGTATTTAATTAGTAATTAATTGCGTATGAATTAAGCCGTAACTGACCCCCCTCCAACTAACTTAATTGCGATTTCAGCAATGCTAAGTATACAGGGAGGTGTTTCTATTCGCCAGAGTTTACGATATGATACATATTTATAAAAACTTTCACATATTTACCTTCCAAAATACGCCGAAACGATTCTCTAAGGAGTTCAGCCTTCTTAGAAATGTCAACCTCAACAGGTGTGGATGGTTTCCGGACGCAACACAGATCCATAATCCGCTTTGCTTTCCACAAATGCGTTTTCTCAGCCTTACTTATTCCCCATGCTTGCCGGGAGCTCGTACACGTCAAATACTCCACTGCTCCAGCTCTACGAGGGATTTTATTACATTTTAAATGCAATCAATAATGAATCTGTTGTTTTAGTACTTACTTTTCAAGGTGGAGCAAGCATGCGATTATATGCTTACATCTAGCAGTTCCTGCCTTACATGAGCATCGTAGTACCCACTGGCGATAATCGGGCCAGATTTGAAGATCCACCTCGTGTGGGACATCTCCCGGATGGGAGCTCTGAAGCACAAATCCGCTTATTTCCAAATGCGCAGCTGACTTAGTATACCCGATGCATACAACATGACCCGACTGAAAAACGGTCTGGCCTTCTCGAAGCGGTCTGATGGAATCACCGACATAATCCAGTATGTCTCCCAAACTGATGTCAACATCTCTGGAATCATTCCGCTCGTTTTCTGTAAACAAAACAATAACCTCAACGGGGGGATATTCTTCTTGATGTAAAATAAAGATGTTTCCTCTTCATTAGTCCCAAAATTTACTCACCAGAGGAAAGAGAATTTTGTTTTCTTTCGGCAGGTTCCATTTTTATTCCGGTCACTTCGCGGGAACAATGAGAACTTTCCGTGAAAATTCCGAATCGCGTTCGCTGAGCTGCAGCGAAATCAACGCGGCCACTTTTTTCATTAGTTCATCTTATTCTCGCTAGATGTCTCCGTGTAAAAAAAGTTTGTGTCAAATTCACCTATTCTGAGCAACACTTCGATAACAGAGTTACTCTCGCTGTATCTGTCTTGCCCCTAGGATAACATAATAGATTTATTGAATAACGAATTGAATAATGAACAATGAAGCAAGTAAATACTACACAAAATCTCTTCAAATAAAACACGTACAAACTCGACGTAAGTTTAATCGAAATATACGTGCATGAAATTTATTTTTCGTAGTAATTTGTATGCAATATTCACATGCTTTATTGCTTATTATATAATAAAAGTAATACTCTTTGATTGACAAATATTAACACATTAAACTGTATTTATTATATCTCGACAATTTAGTCATTATATGTCCAACATCCATATAAAATGGAGAGAAATGTTCAAGAAATGACACTCGAAGCTTTCCATAATGCATGAGTGAATTCCTTCCCCGGAAGGTCACATTGATCCGTTTATCGGCAGCGATTCCATAAATCCAGATCAGGTAGTAGTTTAGCTGGTACTTCAGGTGGGCCAGTTGGTTGTGCGAGCCATATAGGTACTACTGGGATGGTTGGTCGTTAGTCTCTCTTCGAAACAATAGCTGCAGCCGGAGCGTTTCAGGAACATCAGTTATTGCTTCAGGATGCGGTCGGTGACTGCGTGCGGTGCAAATTTATGTACCTAGTTCTTTGGTTTGGGGGATGGTTGACTGCGATGTCGCTGTTCTTGGTATGGTATTTGAATCTAAAAAATTAAAGAATCGTTAAACGCAATCATGCAATATTGACGAATGCACAAATCTTACCTTCCTGAAAGCCGGTAGCACCCAAGACAGCAGCGGTGGTTATGAAACTGGTTTCCCAGAAAAGCTTTCCGGTTCACGACGAAGGCCAACTTTCCGCATCGTAAGTTTTCCGTATAGATTCTAGCCGCGAGTTCTGGGCAATTATGAAGGACTCTGGTACGGAATCACGTACGGAATCCACTGGCATCCACCATCATTTTCTCAGCCACAAAATGGATACAGGCCGCATCACAAAACATTTATGGAACACAAAACGAAAACCAAAACAAACGCGTAGTTGCCAGTTATATAAAAAGTTTCAAGTCAACTGACAGCATGACTGCCAGTACGGCGGCACACTTCGGCACATCGCCGGCACATTGGCACAAAATGAAGTGTGCCGAGTTTCTCACCCCCTGGAATTCACTCATGCATTATGGAAAGCTTCGAGTGTCATTTCTTGAACATTTCTCTCCATTTTATATGGATGTTGGACATATCGGGAGTAATTCGCGAATAGGGCGTAACTAACAAAGCAATAACAATGCGAAAACAACAACCGAATTTTGCTGATCAAATTTTAATTCCTATTTAGAAGTAATACAGAATAATTTAACTTAAATAAGGTTAATTGATACAGTTCTGACATAGTTTCTTGTTTTTCTAAGAACACTGCACGAATTTGATATTTTTTGCACTAAAACTTGCATTCATTTAATTACGCCTGAATTGATACCTGAGAAAGCTAATTTCGCCCAATACTATGCGCCTCGAATCGATATCATTTTCAGAATCGCCTTTTACTATTCGCCTTGTTTATGATTTTGACAGAATTTCGCCATTTGCTTTCGCCGTGTTTACGTTTTGATTTCAGTTTCGCCTTCTACTATCGCCGTGTTTACGTGTTGATTTCAGTTTCGCCTTTCACTTTCGTAAACAAAACACCAAACAAAACAAAGGAGTAGAAGGCGTAATTCTTGTTTTTGTTCGTTTGGAATAGAATGGGATTACGCCTTTCACTCAATCAGTGATTTTCAATAGTTAGAAAAGTGATATCAAGGAAACTTTGTGAGCATTTAGAAGACAAATCTAGCTACTTTTCACTCCTGCAATTACTCAAATTGTGTACATTTTGTTGGTTACGGCTTTTTCGCTAATTATTACGGATATAATGACTAAATTGTCGAGATATAATAAATACAGTTTAATGTGTTAATATTTGTCAATCAAAGCTAGAATCTAGGGGCGAGACACTGTGCAATCCGGAGCAACTCTGAGCAATCCTGAGTAACTATTTTCGCTCGAATCCATTCAGAAACGTCGATACGAAGCGAGAAATCGGACAAGACTGCTCGATTTTTCACAGCTATCAGGCAACCCTTCGGGCAAACCAGAGTGATCCAGAGCTATCCAGAGGAATTCTGAGCAACACTTCGATAACAGAGTTACTCTCGCTGTATCTGTCTTGCCCCTAGGCTAGAATCAAAGAGTATTACTTTTATTATATAATAAGCAATAAAGCATGTGAATATTGCATACAAATTACTACGAAAAATAAATTTCATGCACGTATATTTCGATTAAACTTACGTCGAGTTTGTACGTGTTTTATTTGAAGAGATTTTGTGTAGTATTTACTTGCTTCATTGTTCATTATTCAATTCGTTATTCAATAAATCTATTATGTTATCATCATTAGAGGACAGTATACTATACGCTGTTTATTATTAAAATATATACATTCGATGGCATCTTCCGGGCGCATCCAATCCAAGTTCGAAACCTCTCTGAAAGCCCTAGAAGCCCCTTTGTTTAAGTTTAACCGTTTAACAAGGTTTAACATTACATGAAAATACAAGAGCAACTTCCATCACAGTCGTGTTTTGTGAATCAAAGTGTTGTTTTGTCGTTTTTTTTTATTTTTTGTTGAAAAGGAAAACATGGGAGAAGTGATGCCAGTTTTATGACAGCTAATCTAAAAAAGTGCCAGCTTGTGCCAACAAGTGTGCCGAAAGTGTGCCCGGCACATTGTGCCGAGTTTCTCACCCCCTGATTAAGCATGATGTCATGGTTCGCATTACTATACTTTTTTTCTCAGTGTATTGACACAGACCCTGAGTAACTCTCTTCACTCGAATCCATTCAGAAACGTCGATACGAAGCAAGAAATCGGGCAAGACTGCTCGATTTTTCACTGGTATCAGGCAACCTTTCGGGCAAACCAGAGTGATCCATCTGCAGAGCTATCAAGAGGAATTCTGAGCAAGACTTCGGTAACAGAGTTACTCTCGCTGTATCTGTCTTGCCCCTAGGGTTAGACGTTAGGTTAAATAAGTACTGTAAGCTTTGCCCGCAGGCGCACGCGATTCTTTCCGGTGCTCAGGAATCTGGCCACAGCCAAATAGAAATTGAAAATTGCTTGCATCTATCGTAAACGATACATATATATATATATAAGTTCGCAATCATCCTTGTGGAATTCAAGCGAAATTTTAAACCCAAACCAAAACCAAAGATGACCACAATCAACGATCTTCCGAACGAGGTAAGTCGAATCTTTGCGGATGTTTGTAATCGTGGTTTTACTTAACCATTTACTGATGTCTTCAGATCCTCCTCATGATTTTCAAGTATACTAGGAATAAGAAGGACCTCACCTGTACCTGCAAACGCTGGAATGAGCTGATTGTAAATTTTCTGCGCCTGAGCATCTACCTCTATGATTGCGACCGTATCCGAAAATTTTTGGACACGACTTTTACCCGCCGCTATCACATGCTTTCCATCGATGATATTGATTCGGACTTTGACTGGCCGGATAGTTCAAGGCAGGTAGAAAGCCTGGGTCCCGAGCGTTTTTCCTTAGGATTAGGATGTGCGTTGTTGCACAAATGTCTGCAGCTGGTTCGGCAGTCTGAAGGGACCTTGCGGGAAATGAGTTTGTCCATCGGACCCGTTATGGCCAACAGTTTGCGGGAATTCTTGCCACAGGGTGATGAACCCAGTTCCTTGAAGAGTTTGGCGATCAAGTTCAATGAATGGCCGGACGATTGGATAGTGGAACAAATTGAGCCGATTGCCGATGAGGGATTGCAAGAAATTGCCGAGATGCCCAAGCTCAAATGGCTTGGGTTGGAGTACGAGGAGGAAGTGCGGAGGGATGATCAAACTGCCCGACGAATGTTTACTGATGAAATCGTCCGGAAGGCAAAAGCGCTAACATCGCTATCTTTAGTGAGCTCCCCTTACGATTGTTACCCGGATTTGCGGATCGTTCAAAGTTTTTCGACGCAGTTACAAGAATTATACTGTGATATTTCATCCCCATTCGCGGAAGATTTCTTCCAGCTTGCTCTTCCGGCAGTAAAAATCCTCACACTAAACTTCTTCTGGTGCAGCGAACGGCCAGATGCGACATGGTTCTTCAAAAACGCCAAGTCACTCATTGATCTGACTGTTTTCAATATCAGCACCGAAGAGTTCTTCCGACAGGGCGTCTATCGTGGCGCTGCTGCCGTCGAGCGGTTGATCATCAGAGGAGAAAAAATCCCCATGGACGGACTGCAGGGTATGGCCAGATTGAAGGAATTGGAATTGAACATAGATTGCAGGCAAATTGCGGTTCCTTGCTCTTCGTCGTTGCAGAAGCTGGTGATTAATGGGAAAACCAACGGCTTTAATTTCTACGGGGGGTTGGCGCAAAGTTTGCCTAACACTACGGAACTGTGCATCAACACCGAAGATGAGACGTGGAACGATGATTGCCTACGGGTAAGTTTGTCATTTTTATCATGTACAGCTAGCAGTACCAGACGGGCTTGGTGGTCTAGTGGCTACCGCTTCTGATTCGTATGCAGAAGGTCATGGGTTCAATCCCTGGCCCGTCCTTTTCATCCTACTTTGTATCTTTCTATCCACTTTCTCTCGCTCTCTCTCTTCTCTACATATACAACTAATGTATATTCATATGTTCATAGCCATCGCTAGAACCAGAAACGAATTGAAAAAAAAAGTCGTTTCCCTCCCTTACAACTTCTACTCACAGCACAGTGTTATATATAACGCCTATAAATTATGCAACCAAAGCGTGTTGTGCCGCCTTATTCACCTTATTCACCACACAATCTATCACGAACACTATAAATATCCCCTATCCATGGATCGCATCACCGACCCAACGGTGACTCCCAGATCTTCCATCCTTTCCGTATTAAAAATACCCCAGTCCGTGCGGGTTATGGGGACGCAGAGTGCTCTCGGTCTCTAGTAGCAACAACCAGTACACTCCAACATTCCTTTCCCTTCCCAGCTGACTATAAGGACTTGGCCGGCGCCGTTATTGATCAAATATGCATGAGCTGCTAAAATTGCACTTTGAGAATAAGTGGAATGTCCCAGCCTCTTATTCAGTTGGATCTCAGTGCAATTGGTACCAGTTCAGATCAATCACGGAGGAGCAACCATTGACATGTATAGTCAGAATTGATCATTGATCGTGATCATTTTTTATCATGTACAGCTAGCAGTACCAATAAAAAAATCGATAATTTGTTATGCTCATGTTTGGTAAATTTTAGCACATTTTCGCGCGTGAAAGGCGCGAGAATGAGAGCATAATCCATGCAGAATTTTCTAGCAGGACTAGGGTATTTTAGCTAATAGTGGACCCCTAGAATCTTGGCTCTTGTTCGTGGCTGGAAAGCGATAATTATTGGGCTAGTTATTGGTTGTTATTTAATGAAATTTGTAAACGTAAACAAGTCTGGGGGACCACTACTGCCCTTAAGGCAATTGCATATTGAAAACAAAGTAGTCGGCGATTTTTCAAATCGATCGTCTCACCACTGGGACTTTTTCATTAGTTTGTAACAACCACGTGACGCGAACGTTCGCTCTTAACTTTTCGCTTTAAATAAACCATTCTGTAAGTTTGTACCCCGTGCCTTTTCCGTGTTCCGGATAACCGATTCCGTTCAGGTTATGGGCTCTTCAGTGAAGGAAGGTGCTGGTATCCCCCAGCTGAACGGAACCAACTACGAGAACTGACGGTTCCGGGTGCAGCTGTTTTTGGAAGCCGCGGAAGTAGCCGAGACGCTTACGGAGGACGTGCCTGAAGCAGAAGGTGAGCCGAAGAACAAGTTTTTGAAGACGGACCGAAAAGCGAAATCCTTGCTGGTTGGATTTGTCGGCGACGAGTGCCTGGGAATCGTGCGGGACAAGACGACCGCAAAGGCCATGTGGAAAGCGCTGGAAGACACGTTTGCGAAGAAGTCGGTGGCGAGCCAGACTCTCTTGCGCAAACAGCTGGCCAGGTTACGCATGAAGGAAGGAGCGCCGATGAGAAGCCATTTTGCAGCGTTTGACGAGCTGGTCCGCCAGCTGAAATCCGCCGGAGCGAAGCTGGAAGAAAACGACCTGGTTTCCCAGCTGTTCCTGACGCTTCCAGACAGTTACGACCCACTTGTGACTGCTCTGGAAAATATCGACGAAAACGAGCTCACCATGGAAACCGCCGTCAAACAACGGTTGCTAGGAGAGGAGTCGAAGCGCGCCGATCGAGCGGACTACTCGATTGAAGAAAAGTCTGCCGCATTCGTTGGCGGCGGCGGCGGTGGCAAGAAGCAGAAGAAATTCAACGGAAAATGCCATCGTTGTGGAAAAACTGGCCACATGCAGCGAGATTGCCGTGTCAAGAAGCCGGACAGCAATGCGAATGCTGTTGTGGGAGGTAAGTCCGTTACCTTCATGGTGAACCACACCGAGCCAGTGCACGAGGAGCGTGCTGTTTTCATCGTCGATTCTGGGTGCAGCGACCACCTGGTGAACGACAGAAGCTACCTGCAAGAGGTGCGCAAGCTTAAGGAGCCGTTTGTCGTCGACGTTGCCAAGGATGGCGTGACACTGGTCGGTGAGTACGAAGGCGTCATGAGGGGCATCACTAAGCAAGGTGTGAGATTTGAAATGCAACACGTGGTGTGCTTGCCCGAGCTGAGGAGCAATCTTCTGTCGGTGAAAAAGCTTTCGAAAGCTGGCATCGATGTGCTCTTCACCAGACAAAATGGTACCGAGAAAGCAGTGATGAAGCACGATGGTGATGTGATCGCCGTCGCCCAGTTACGGCGAAATCTCTACGAGCTTGAACTGGAGTTGGAAACGGTGGACAAGTCTGCGAATATGTGCGCGGCGGAGGTAAGTTCGCTGTGGCACCGTCGTCTCGGGCATACCAGCCAACAAGCTATGGATACACTGGTGCGACATGACATGGTGACGGGTCTGGAACCGAAGCCGAAACGTGTTGGTTTCTGCGACACTTGCGTTCTTGGGAAACAGTGCAGAGAACCATTCGATGGTAATCGGGAGCGAGCAACACGGCCCTTGGAAAGGGTCCACTCTGACGTCTGCGGTCCGATTGATCCCCCAGCCTGGGACGGTTCCAGGTACTTCGTGTCGTTCATCGACGATTTTACGCACTTCGCCGTAATCCATCCGATCAAGAGGAAGTCGGAGGTATTCGAGAGCTTCAAGGAGTACGAAGCAATGGCAACGAACCATTTCGAGAAGAAGATCAGCAAGCTTACAGTGGATCAAGGCCGGGATTACTGTTCGAACGAGCAGTGTAAGTATTACAAGCACAAAGGGATCCAGCTGCAGCCGACCGTTGCATATTCCCCGCAGCAGAACGGCGTTGCGGAACGCTTCAACAGAACGTTGGTCGAAAAGGTGAGGACGATGCTCATCGATTCTAATGCGCCGAAGCGATTGTGGTCGGAGGCAGCGTTGATGGGTACGTACCTGCTGAATCGCAGCCCAACTAGCGCATTGGACGGGCACGTGACCCCCGCTAAAAGCTGGATGAAAGTGAAGCCCGATTTTGGAAAGCTGCGAATCTTCGGTTTCAAAGCGTTTGCATGGGTGCCAGACCAGAAACGGAAGAAATTGGACAGCAAAAGCCGCGAAGGAGTGATGATCGGGTACGCCCCGAACGGATATCGTCTCTGGGATCGTACAGCCAAGAAGGTGTTCATTGCACGAGACGTGAAGTTCAACGAACAATGTTTGCCGTTTCGTGACCAGGATGACGCCGAGAAGAATGTTCCACTGGTCATTCCCCTGCGTTACCAGCAAGAGGGGGAACACGAGGATGATGCTGCTGTGCACGTGCTGGAATCCGATTCTAGCGAGGAAGAATGCTATGGCTTCGACGAAGGAAGCGATGCCGAGTTTGAAGATGCACCATCCGGTGTGCAAAATCCTGGCGCGCTCCCTTCGCATCATAGAAGTGGAGACCGTGAGGGGTCAACCACGAGGCACAGCGAACGGGAGCGCAAGCTCCCAGGTAAGTTCCTGGATTTCTTTACTGGATTTAGAGCAACATCTGCTGGTAAAATTTCCCCTTTAACAGCACCACCATCGACGTACGGCGAGATTGCTGGCCGTGACGACCGTAGGACCTGGATGGATGCAGTCGAGGACGAATTGGCGTCCTTGGAATCCAACGAGGTGTGGAAGCTGGTAAAGCGACCGGCTTCAATCGAACTCCTGAGGTCCAAGTGGGTTTTCCGTTTGAAGGAGGACGAACATGGGAACGCGATCAAGACCAAGGCTCGACTGGTCGTCAAGGGGTACGTATCTCCAAAAACCCGGCATGGACTACCAGGAGACGTACGCCCCTGTGGCGAAGCTGACCACCATTCGTACGGTACTTGCTGTTGGCGTACAGCGACGCTGTTTTTTTCCACCAGATGGATGTCAAAACGGCATTTCTTCACGGCGACTTGCGTGAGGAAATTTATATGGAGGTTCCCGATGGTGTTTGATAAATCTGCATATACTGCTCAAAGTGGACTTCAACCTACAAGGCGGACACTACACTTCTGCGGAGGAAACTTCCTTACTTCAAACACTTCTTTCACGTTATATTAAAACCACTTGGAATTAGCTTGACTGTCTCGACTCACTGATGGACTTCGACTGACTTACTTTTATTTCATACTCGATGAGCGAACCGCTCTCTTCATCATTTTATCGAACGCACATATTCATTTGAGTGCCTAAATCTAAATCGTTTAACGGATACATAACAGTTCTTCCCTTTTTCAGAAATTGGATTAATCTAATTAATGCAATTGTAAATTTCAGATAACAATTATTGAAATAATTGAATGACCTATTCGCTTTCAGTGCGACATGCACCTAGCCTCTTCTTTGATCTAGTTTCGATAGGGCTTCTGATCATCACTTTCCTGTGTTTCGCCTGTCGTTCTTCCGATTGAAGTTGTGCTTCAGGAAACCCTGGGAAGTCTTGTTCTTCCTCGATAGATACACGTCGACGTTTCTGGTTATTTCTCACCGGCATAATCACCTTAGAGCGTCGATTCGGATGATACATCTTTTTTAGCTGACTTCTGTGTGCCGTCAAAACGTGGGTTCCTAACGCAATCATTCTGATCTCGTTGTCCTTTTTCAAAACAGCAATTACGGGCGAAGCCCATTCGCTCGCTTTTACCGGGGTTATAACGCCTTGTTCTTCCAACATATCCAGGTGTTCAAGAAACTTGTCCTTAATTTTGTAGGGCACTTGATACGCACGTTTGAATATTGGTTGATCGGGTTTAACTGTCAGTTCAGCCTCATACCCTACAATGGGATCTAAGGCTTGTTGCTCTTTGGTCGTCTGTTCAATGTTGTTAATGAATAGTTTTTTCCAATTTGGATAGAAAGCCTTGTTACGTTTAAGTTATTTCGTTAGATAGTATGCTTTGAGAATCTAATCAGTAAGTTAGTAAACGATAAAGAAACACAACATTGTAAAAGCACATTGCTCCGTGAAACACATTTCGAGAACCTCTGCACAGCCTTTTCATGCCACCACAGACAGCAGGTAATAGCTATCATTCAATGATGATCAGCCAATCATTAGCTTCAGCATACAAGACCGGTCGATGGGGGAAAAGCGGCAACACAGCAAACTCACATCACCACGACGCCGTTGGTAACAGCCTCCACACAATGAGAGAGAACTTTTCGTTGGAGTTGATCGAGCACACACACGAACCACGCCGTGAGAATGGAATAGTGTATTGCACTTCGAGAGAAGGCGAAATATGATCGACGATCGGCTCCATCATCCCGCCACATGGAGGGGAAGCACACGACGACCCGACACTCACACAGTCTACACTCGGTGGCGAGGCGAGCTCGCAATCGCAAGCAAAACGGGATTGCTTCAATCGACGTCCATCCGTGAAGCAAGTCAAGTGTGCAGTCCGTTTCTCCTTTTCGGAATCCGCAAAACGACAGTTCGGTCATACGGGAACGCGTGAATAAGTGCCGGTGATATTATCCAACGGAGAATCTGTCCCCGCCAGCATCAATCCGGAGACCATTGAGCAAATAAAGGTGAGCTTCAACCGCCATGTGGATCAGCTAGCCACTGGCCAACCAAGCTAAAAGTAGCCATCTTTAATTTACAGCGAGTCACCACGCCAAGACCACGCGGACAGAATTATTCTAGAATCCGAACTTTTACAACGAGATTGATCGTCGGCCAGCGGTGTAGGATCCCGCAGTGACGAGAGCAGGTGAGCCTATTTCCGACGCAGGAAGTTCCGCAAGTGGCCGTGATTTTTATGCCGCCCGTTCTACCAACAGATCACTGACACGCGGAACGGATAGGATCATTCGATCGGAGGAAGACCTAATCGGAAGGCAGAAACGGGAGACCCGAAGTCAGCCAAACAGATTACCATCGAGTGCGATTCGTGTTCCGTCCGATTACACAGCCGGAGTTAAGGACGTTCGGAACCGGTAGGGCAGAGGCGACAGAAACCGGACCTCGTCGTAGATCAGAGAGCCCCTCAAGAGGGTAAGTTTGATGCCGCCAGACCTGCAGAGACGTATCGATAACGCCCCAACGCCTGCAGGGCTCTTTTTTCTTGTAGTTTCATCCGCTCAACGAGCGCCGAGGACGAGCGAGGTCGCGAGGGTCGCGATGCCGTAAATCGATATTCCGTCCGGCCTATCACCGATTGCGAGTTGGTCAGAAGGAGGAACACCAACCAAACCGACGCGGTCGACGCCAATACACGCATTGAGAGGAGTTTTGGTCGGCAATCCGTCGATCGAGGGTCCGCAGACATGTTCGCTGGGAAAACAACGGCGGCGCAGCATCAGCGGAGCCAAGGAAGGCCCACACTGGAAGGATGTCCGGTGGAGTAAGAGCATGCAGAGTCCGTGAGTGCTAGAATTAAGAGCAATGTTGTTAGCCTAGGAGTTAAGCGCAGCGTAGGAGGTAATAGGACCCCAGAATAGGAGGCCATGTTTGGCGAAATACTAAATACATGTATTTAAAATGAGTTTGCTCTGTTTTGTGATTTTCGTGGTGCTTTAGCCCTCAGTGTTTGTGACTTTAGACCCCCTTAGCTTAAGGTAGTTCCGCTCTACCTAGTCGGGACACTTGCAACACTGGCGCCCAACTGAAAATCCACATAAGATAACTACCGTTTAGCGAATTTTTGGTTTTGTGAAGTTTTGGTTTTTGTGCTTTTGATTATCCGGCATTGATAATCATCAAAATTTTAGCCCTTACGCATAAGATTCGATACACAATATGGATTACACACACTTAACAGACGAAGAGGTGACGTATGAGTTGGCTCTGCGTCACGTGGTAAATTTAGGGCCTACCACCCACAGAGGGAAGGTCCTCCGTCTGAAGGCACTCATGCAAGAGGAAGCCTTAAGAGATAACCAGCCCACTAGCTCAGCCCATGTAATGAGTCCACAGTCCAACATTGAACACTGTGAAACTCAAATACAACAGCTGCACATTAGCACTGAAGCGGCCATTCGAACAGCCGATAGGGCTGCAATCAGTCAAAGCCGAACGCGTCTTACCCACTATCGCGACAGATTACGGTTGATCCACCCCCCGGTCGAACTGAGAGATCTGCATGGGATGTTAACCATGCACGTGACTGTTTTACTCAACAAAGTGAATGGTACTAGTGTAGTGAGTTGTGTACAACGAGGTGAGAATGAGGTGAACCACACAAGTTCAACGGGTGCCATAAGAAGAAGCAACAACGAAGAGGAAGGAGCAGTCGGTGGAACAGCGGATGCCACGATTCCAGTGGGCAACCATTCAAATCAGGAATCCACACCACCGCCAGCCTCACAGCCGCCTTCGATGACGTCATTTTCCGGCGGACAAGGACGAGGATTGCTGTTTTCTAGCTCATTCCGAGCGCGAGACAACGAAGACGCAGGGGAAACACAGCCTAGACAACGGAACACCTCACCACCGCCTCCCTATCTTCCCCGGGAGCGAGAAATATGGAACCGGCCAGCCCCAGAAGCACAGTCACGAGAAGTTCAGGAGCTGCAAGCGAGAATAGCGGAGATGCAGGAAAGAGAACAGCGGACGCGTGAAGAAAACTATCGAATGCGAGACGACCTGGAGCGGCTAATCCGGCGAGATCGACCAGCACCGGAACGAGCGGACGATCGCCGAATACAGAAGGCGGTACACAACTGGCCTTTCAAATTTCGCGGCGAGAAGGACACGACATCACTCAACGTGTTCCTAGATCGCGTGGAGACATTCGCGAGGTCGGAAGGCATGAGCGATGCCACACTCCTGAGTTCGATCAAGCATCTACTCCAGGAGGACGCAATCGACTGGTACTCGCGAGCAACATCGCAAAACCTGTTGCGGACCTGGGACCAGTTCAAGCGGGAGATCAGAAGGGAATTCCTGCCCAGCGGATACTCCCAAATTCTGCGTCTGGAAGCTAGCTTTCGATTTCAAGGAAGGGAGGAATCCTTTGCGAAGTTCTACCGAGATATCTCAGCGCTCTTCCGCTTCGTCGATCCACCCATTCCAGACGACGAAAAGTTCTTCCTGGTGAAGAAAAACATGAACGAGAACTACGCAGCCATCGTAACAGCAGCGAGGCCTCGTTCACTGGAAGAAATGGTAGAAGTCTGCACCGGATACGACGAGACGAGGATGCTTCTGAACAGGCAACGCAGGATTCCCATTCCGCACAGCGCGCTTCTGGAACCGAACTTCGCTACTCCAGTAGTAACCAGCAGACCACCACCGGTTCAGCATCACCAACAGTCACAGCGGTTCAACAGAGTTCACGCCGTGGAGGTAGAAGAAGGCGCATTCGAGCACGAAGCAGCGGAGGAAGGACCAGAAGACAATTGGCAGCACATCGACGAGCTGGTGGAGCAAGTCAACGCGTTGAAGTTGAACATTGAGCGGAGATCTGCGAGACCAAGCTTTGCCGCACGCGACGAAAGGCAGACAAGGCCAACGGATAGGTACAACCGGACAGAGGCTGACGTCCTGCGAGCAGCGCGGCAGTACACAAGAGAGGCGCAAACGCCGGCACAGCAGCAGCGGCCGCAAACCGCATCGTACCAGACTCGGCTACCACAACAACAGCAAGAACAGCCGCAAAGAGCACAGGGCTGGCATGCACGACAGTGGATGCCAAGCTCGGATCAGAGCGACAATAACCGAAGAAGCCAACGTATGCTGCCAGAACCAGCCAGGCAACGGGAAGATCGCCGAATACAACAGGAAGAAGCTCCGAACGGCCAACGAATAGCAATGCTTTGCTGGAACTGCGACGAGGAGGGTCACAGATTCATGGACTGTCCGAAGCCGCAAGCCATCCTATTCTGCTACCGTTGTGGAAGGAAAGGCTACTCGCTGCGCAGTTGCTTCACGTGCCGCATGGACGCGGTAAACTACCAAGCGGAGAACCAGCAGTAGAGGGGAGCAGCTCTCCGCAAAATCTCGGAGACCCCTCCGATATCCCGGAATTTCAAAACCTCAACTCAATCATTATCAATCCCGGAAGTGACAATCGACCGCACGCCGTCATATCAGTGCTGGGAAAGGAGTTGACAGCTTTGCTAGACAGTGGAGCGAACTGCTCTCTGCTAGGAGGAAGAAGAGTCGAACTGGCAGAGGAATGCGGATTGCAGAAAGGAACCGTCAGCGGCGGAATAAAGACAGCAGACGGCACGAGACACAACATCGCAAACTTCGTCTATTTACCGATCGTGTACAACAACCGCAACGAAGTTCTTCCAGTGCTGTTGGTGCCTTCGATTCCAGACTGCATCATCCTGGGAATGAATTTCTGGGACAAATTCGGTGTAAAAGCGGTGTGTTGCACACTCGAAGCGAAGCAGGAAGATCAGATCAGTGAAGAACAGGAGATGAAGCAGCTCAGTCCGGAACAGCAGAGGCGCCTGGAGCAAGCAATTCAGAAGTTTCCGAAAGCGGTAGATGGAAGATTAGGACGCACGAAGCTGTACGAGCATCGAATCGATGTAGGGAATGCACCGCCCCGCAAACAACGGCATTACCCCATGTCGCCGTACGTTCTGCAGGAGGTCAACAGAGAGATCGACCGGATGATTGCGCTGGACGTCATCGAGGAGGCGCAGTTCTCGCCATGGAACAACCCGCTGGTCGCCGTCAAGAAGAAGACTGGGCAGTATCGCGTCTGTTTGGACGCGCGTCACCTCAACTCTATCATGGTGAACGAGGGCTATCCGATTCCCCAGATTGCAGCGATCACCAACAACCTCAGAAGCAGCAAATACATTTCTTCGATCGATCTCAAGGATGCCTTCTGGCAGCTACCACTCCATCCAGATTCGAGACAACTGACAGCCTTTACCGTTCCATCCAGAGGCCATTTCCAATTCAAGGTAGTGCCTTTCGGACTGTGTACGGCAAGCCAAGCCCTAGCGCGACTTATGACCCACCTATTCGCCGATCTAGAACCGCTGGTATTCCATTACCTGGACGACATCATCATCTGCTCCGAAACGTTCGAAGAGCATATCGCTCTGCTCGAAGAAGTAGCCCGCCGGCTACGCCAAGCAAATCTCACGATTTCATCGGAGAAGTCCAAGTTCTGCCGGAAGAGCATGAAGTACCTCGGCTACGTAATCGACGAGCAGGGTTGGCGTGTAGACGACGAGAAGATCCAAGCGATCGTACAATTCCCGACTCCAACAACGCGCAAAGAGGTGCAGCGATTTCTCGGTGTTTGCAACTGGTACCGACGCTTCATCGCCGGTTTCTCGCAGCTAGCAGCTCCGCTAACAAACTTGACGTCAGGCAAGACCAAGTTCCGTTGGAATCCGATAGCTGAAGAAGCGTTCCTCAAGCTAAAAGCAGCTCTGGTTTCGGCACCGGTACTGGCGATGCCGGACTATAACAAACCGTTCGCCATAGCGTGCGATGCCAGCGACACAGCAATCGGAGCAGTGCTAACGCAGGAGATCAACGGCGAGGAACATCCCATCAGCTACTTCTCGCAGAAGTTGTCAGCGTCGGAGAGGAAGTACTCGGTCACGGAGCGGGAGTGCCTCGCAGTGATCCGAGCGATCGAGAAGTTTAGAGGCTACGTGGAAGGAATTCGATTCGTTGTCCACTGTGACCATGCAGCACTCAGCTACCTGAAGTCGATGAAGAACCCGACGGCTTTGATGAGCCGGTGGCTGTTGCGTCTGAACGCGTTTGATTTCGAGATCCGGTACAGGAAGGGTTCCATCAACGTTGTTCCAGATGCTCTCTCGAGGACGGTGGCAGAAGCAGTCTTCACGGTAGACCAAGTCCTGGATCCGTGGTACAGGAAGTTGGTGGACAGAGTAAAGAGCGAAGGAGATAAGTTCCCGGACTTCCGCATAGCAAACGACACGCTATTCAAGAACTGCCGTTGCAAGGACGAAGTGGGAGCAGTTTACCACAAGTGGAAGCAAGTCGTTCCGAAAGAAGAGAGATTCCAGCTAATCCGAAGATTCCACGACGAACCAGCAGCAGCGCATCTTGGTTTCTACAAGACCTGGCACAAGCTACAAGCCCACTACTACTGGCCACAGATGCAACAGGAGATTCACGATTACGTTATGAACTGTGCGACCTGCAAAGCGTGCAAGGCACCGGGAAGAAGAATGATGCCGCAAATGGGAAACCCAAAGCCAGCAAAGACTCCTTGGGAGATGATATCGGTAGACTTTGTCGGTCCGCTCACACGTTCCAAGCGAGGAAACACGGTGCTGTTGGTAGTAGTCGACTGGGTTAGCAAATACGTGATCGTCAAGCCGATGCGCACAGCGGATTCGCAGAAAATGGTGGAGTTCTTGGAAGAAGAAGTTTGCCTGAAGTTCTCTCGGCCACGGCTGATACTGTCCGATAACGGGAAGCAGTTCGAATCGATGGTGTTCAAATCCTGGCTAGCGAAGCACAAGATCGGTCACATGAAGACAGCGTACTACTGCCCGCAGGTCAATAACGCGGAACGCGTCAACCGCGTCGTAGTAACCTGCATCCGGGCATTGTTGGACGGCGATCATAGAGAGTGGGACGAAAAGCTACCGGCGATCACGGCGGCGATAAACGCTGCTCGGCACGAGGCGACGGGCGTCAGTCCACACGAAGCCAACTTCGGACGGAACCTGTTGTTGCACACGGATCTGTACACGCAGCAGGAACTCAACACGCCAGAAGATCCGAAGATAGCACAGGACCTACGACTCTCGGCGATTCGACGAATCCAGAAGCTAATCATCGAGCGGATCAAGAACAGCCACCAACGGGCGAAGCAGCGATACAATCTTCGCACAAGATCAGTAGCGTTCAAAGTCGGAGACTTGGTTTGGCGGCGATCGTTCGTACTCTCCTCGAAGGCGGACCAAATTAACAGCAAGCTTGAGCCGAAATTCGTTCCGGCCATCGTCAAGGAGATCATCGGGACGAACCTGTACGTGCTAGAGGATGTTCTGAGTGGCAAGAAGGGAAGGTTCCACGCGAAGGACATCAAGGCGGACTAAACGAACATGTGCAAGCTATGAAAACAGGCGGTGCCTGTCTACGATGAAGCGAACGCTGAAAAAAACACCACAATTGGGCATCATTACAGCGAAAAGGAGGGCAGAGAATTTCCAACCGGATTCTGCACTTCCGTTACATCGATTTGACGACTACATCTACTGGAATCTTCGTTCCCAACAGCGAGATTCCGGACCGTTCAAGCTATGTACACAGGCGGTGCCTGTCAACCACAAAGCAGCCAAGCCATCAGAAAACCAAACATTGGGAGATTTGATCACGAGAGCTGAGGGTGAGAAGCCGTCGCAATAGTGCTCCACCGCAGCAACACCGATTGTGAGTCGACAGCAAGGATTTCCGTACAGCCGTACGAGGTTCCACAATGTTAAAGCTATGTCCGCAGGCAATGCCTGTCAACCATGAGTACCACGCTCCAAAAACACGTAACAAACGGGAAAATGGTAGAAAGTCAGGTGTGATGAGCAATAACTTCTTTACGACTACCTCTCCACCTCGACAGATCAGCCGGCTTTGTTGTAGACCACGATCTTCGTCGGAAGAAATGAACGATTTGCGATTCCATCACCCGATCCGTCAGATGGCCGAACAGTAGCAAGTGGAGAACCAACATGCGGTACCCAAACACTTCCATCGCGCCAGGAGGTGTACCGTGAGCCGTTCGCCAAGCGAGAGAAATGGCACCCTGTGATTCTGGAAACGGGACGCAGGTTTCTCGTCAAGGCACCAGATGTATTCTCTGATAGGAGGAGTGGACACCCGGAGATCGACGACCAAACATCGGTTCGGCGCGGAGTTGAAGCTTACGGCCACTATCAGGCGCAGGGAGACAGCAGCTGGAGAGCTTTGGGAGAGCAGGAGGATGTAGCAAGAAGCCTACAGCGGGCACGGGAAATTGGAACCCTGAAAACCATCGTGAGTAGGGAGGCTCCAAATACCAGGACGAAGACACGCCAAACACCAGGACGAATCGACAGCCTACTGAAGGCGAGGGAGACTGGGACCCTGAAAACAGCAGTGAGTAGGGAGGCTCCAGATACCATGTCAAAGAGCGCCGCAACCATCAGCCTACAGCGGGCAAGGGAGACTGGGACCCTGAAAACAGTAGTGAGTAGGGAGGCTCCAGATACCAGTACAGAGAGCACAGCAGTCATCAGCCTACAGCAGGCGAGGGAGACTGGGACCCTGAAAACAGCAGTGAGTAGGGAGGCTCCAGATACCATGTCAAAGAGCGCCGCAACCATCAGCCTACAGCAGGCGAGGGAGACTGGGACCCTGAAAACAGCAGTGAGTAGGGAGGCTCCAGATACCATGTCAAAGAGCGCCGCAACCATCAGCCTACAGCGGGCAAGGGAGACTGGGACCCTGAAAACAGTAGTGAGTAGGGAGGCTCCAGATACCAGTACAGAGAGCACAGCAGTCATCAGCCTACAGCGGGCGAGGGAGATTGGGACCCTGAAAACAGCAGTGAGTAGGGAGGCTCCAAACACCACTACGAACATCCCAGCGAATCGACAGACTACAAAGAGCGATCAACATGCGGTACCTAAACACTTCCATCGCGCCAGGAGGTGTACCGTGAGCCGTTCGCCAATCGAGAGAAATGGCAACCCTGTGATTCTGGAAACGGGACGCAGGGATCTCGTCAACGCACCAGATGTATTCTCTGATAGGAGGAGTGGAGACCCGGAGATCGACGACCAAACATCGGTTCGGCGCGGAGTCGAAGCTTACGGCCACTATCAGGCGCAGTGAGACAGCAACTGGAGGGCATTGAGAGAGCAGGAGGACGTAGCAGGCAGCCTACGGCGGGCGAGGGAGATTGGGACCCTGAAAACAGCAGTGAGTAGGGAGGCTCCAAATACCAGGACGAAGATGCGCAGCAACCAACAGCCTACAGCGGGCGAGGGAGACTGGGACCCTGAAAACCGTCGTGAGTAGGGAGGCTCCAGATACCAAACGATCCAGACAACGAGTGAAGCGCAACAACACCCCGAGGAACCCTCACACCGAAACACACCAAATGGTCATGCCGTTAGCCGATCGAGACAAATCGAGCCCACCATCAAGAATTCGACCATCCTCACTACACAGAGCTATGAGTGGCACCACTACGAAGGAAGAGAACACGATCTCGGCAATCCAAGCACACCACGACTGGATGGTGCACACGAACCCTCAAGTGTTTCCAGTCAATTCGAATGCGTGGCCAAGGGTTAAAGATCTGGGGGTCGTCATGAAATCCTCATCCCAAAAGTAACGCGACCAGGGGCGCGGTAAAACCCTATTTCCCGGGCTCATGACGATTTAGATTAGTAAATTTTTCTTTTCTCAGAATATGCACAAACCAGAACAAACCAATTTTGTCCTTGTAGATAGTCTGTAAATATAGCTTCTTAATGTTTCGTGTGCGATTAAGCCTATTTTAGTCAATACAATAGGCTAGAATCCGATTTGAGTGTTTTGCCGTAGGATTCGTGGAAGCTGGACAAGGACATTGGTCAGAGACGATTTGTGAGGTCGAAGATTTTGCCAGGCGCAGCTGGCGTGAAGTTTAGTTCAGCATTAGGATTATGCAGTTTGGAGGATAGAGAAGATTTGGCAAGCGACCAAGGCTTGCGTATGAGTTTGGTTTTAGTTGAGGAAAAGATGTAACTTGAGGTCTGCTCAAGAGTTAGGTTGACCGACTTGTCTCTGACCATCATCCTAGAAGGATGACTGAAGATTTTGTGAATTTTTCATAAATCGTTTGATCACCGATTTATGAAAAATTCTTCCGCTACGGTAGAGTTGTGTTACGTTTAAGTTATTTCGTTAGATAGTATGCTTTGAGAATCTAATCAGTAAGTTAGTAAACGATAAAGAAACACAACATTGTAAAAGCACATTGCTCCGTGAAACACATTTCGAGAACCTCTGCACAGCCTTTTCATGCCACCACAGACAGCAGGTAATAGCTATCATTCAATGATGATCAGCCAATCATTAGCTTCAGCATACAAGACCGGTCGATGGGGGAAAAGCGGCAACACAGCAAACTCACATCACCACGACGCCGTTGGTAACAGCCTCCACACAATGAGAGAGAACTTTTCGTTGGAGTTGATCGAGCACACACACGAACCACGCCGTGAGAATGGAATAGTGTATTGCACTTCGAGAGAAGGCGAAATATGATCGACGATCGGCTCCATCATCCCGCCACATGGAGGGGAAGCACACGACGACCCGACACTCACACAGTCTACACTCGGTGGCGAGGCGAGCTCGCAATCGCAAGCAAAACGGGATTGCTTCAATCGACGTCCATCCGTGAAGCAAGTCAAGTGTGCAGTCCGTTTCTCCTTTTCGGAATCCGCAAAACGACAGTTCGGTCATACGGGAACGCGTGAATAAGTGCCGGTGATATTATCCAACGGAGAATCTGTCCCCGCCAGCATCAATCCGGAGACCATTGAGCAAATAAAGGTGAGCTTCAACCGCCATGTGGATCAGCTAGCCACTGGCCAACCAAGCTAAAAGTAGCCATCTTTAATTTACAGCGAGTCACCACGCCAAGACCACGCGGACAGAATTATTCTAGAATCCGAACTTTTACAACGAGATTGATCGTCGGCCAGCGGTGTAGGATCCCGCAGTGACGAGAGCAGGTGAGCCTATTTCCGACGCAGGAAGTTCCGCAAGTGGCCGTGATTTTTATGCCGCCCGTTCTACCAACAGATCACTGACACGCGGAACGGATAGGATCATTCGATCGGAGGAAGACCTAATCGGAAGGCAGAAACGGGAGACCCGAAGTCAGCCAAACAGATTACCATCGAGTGCGATTCGTGTTCCGTCCGATTACACAGCCGGAGTTAAGGACGTTCGGAACCGGTAGGGCAGAGGCGACAGAAACCGGACCTCGTCGTAGATCAGAGAGCCCCTCAAGAGGGTAAGTTTGATGCCGCCAGACCTGCAGAGACGTATCGATAACGCCCCAACGCCTGCAGGGCTCTTTTTTCTTGTAGTTTCATCCGCTCAACGAGCGCCGAGGACGAGCGAGGTCGCGAGGGTCGCGATGCCGTAAATCGATATTCCGTCCGGCCTATCACCGATTGCGAGTTGGTCAGAAGGAGGAACACCAACCAAACCGACGCGGTCGACGCCAATACACGCATTGAGAGGAGTTTTGGTCGGCAATCCGTCGATCGAGGGTCCGCAGACATGTTCGCTGGGAAAACAACGGCGGCGCAGCATCAGCGGAGCCAAGGAAGGCCCACACTGGAAGGATGTCCGGTGGAGTAAGAGCATGCAGAGTCCGTGAGTGCTAGAATTAAGAGCAATGTTGTTAGCCTAGGAGTTAAGCGCAGCGTAGGAGGTAATAGGACCCCAGAATAGGAGGCCATGTTTGGCGAAATACTAAATACATGTATTTAAAATGAGTTTGCTCTGTTTTGTGATTTTCGTGGTGCTTTAGCCCTCAGTGTTTGTGACTTTAGACCCCCTTAGCTTAAGGTAGTTCCGCTCTACCTAGTCGGGACACTTGCAACAGCCTCCATCCAGTCCCTTCCAAGCAGCGGAATAAAATCCCTCTCACTTTTCAACACTATCATTGTGCTTTTGATTTCAAGGTCGTTAATGCACACTCTTACAGAAATCTGTCCCACTACTGAAAGCTTAGCACCATCTACCACAACTAACTTCTTTGTACAAGTCAAAATAGGAATGTGTTTAAAATATTTTCTGTAGAGGTTCTCACTCAACACTGCTACAGCTGAGCCAGTGTCGATTTCCATAGTGAGTTTAATGTTTTCAATTACTACCTCCACTAAACATGGTTCAGTAATGCTATTCACGCACGAAATTTGCATGCAACTGATATCTGACTCCGCACTAGAATCACGTAGCTTCAAACGATCGAATTTGCTGACTTGCTGTGATTCTACAACCTGTACCTCATCAACAAACTTTACAGCGCTTCTATTTTGCAATATGTAACAATTCCGCCTTATATGTCCCCTACGCTTGCAATAGTTACAAACTGCGTTACTGTGCGTATTGCGATCATATCTGTCGCGGCTATTATCACGCTCCCGACTGCTATTCTGCCTGGTAAATCCATTATTCCTACCCTGTCCGCGATCAAAACTCCTGCTTCTTGAACGATATCGGCCTGAATATCCAGCTTGCTGTTGGTTGTAATCATCGTCTTTCTTTCTGCCTAACCGATATTTAACAGACATAACACCTGCACCAGGGTTAGTACTTTCAACTTCTTTGAAACGCTGGCCTGCTAGTTCACTACTTATTATTAACTTTTCAACCTCCTTCAGTTCGATATCATCCTCCGAAAGCAATTTTTTTTGTAAGTCCTTATCCTTCAACCCAAAAATCAATCTGTCTCTTATCGCCTCATTTTTGAACTCTTTAAAATTGCAATTTTCTGCCAATAAATTGATTGCCAACACAAAATTTTCTGTAGACTCATTTAGTCCCTGGAACCTATTTGCAAATTTATAACGGTACATTAATGCAGGTTCCGTTTTGTCAAAGCGAGCTTTAAGTTTTTTAACAATATCCTCATAAGATAGGGTGCTCACGTCTTGCTTAGGAAAGAGTAACTTGATTTCATCGAATAACTCGTCACCACCTAAGGACATGAACCAGGATGATTTTTCTTCATCTTTCACCTTGTTAATACGACAGAGAATCTCAAATCGCTCAACGTAGTTGGTAAAGGATCGGCCAGGTTGGTAGTGATCGATGGAACCAATGAGCCCAGAATTCGACATTTTAATATTTTATTCCTATAACGGAAAAGAAAAGGTCTTTCTTACTTACAGGAATTCAGCTACAATCCTTCGCTCACCGTACTATCTCACTAGGTATGCTGCTGCGCGAGTTGAAAATCCTCACTGCTCACTGCTCATGCAACGTTGAACTTCTCGCTCTCTCGCTGTCGTCATGCACTCTCAACCACCTGCTCACTCTCCGCTTCCAGCAACTAGCCTGATCAGCTCATGCAATGCTTGATCCCAGTACGCTACTGCCACGGGCTGCCGATCGTCTGTCTGCGCTTGACTCGATGAACTCACTCTCTGGAGATCTTGCTCGATCCCGATGTCCTCTTCCACGTAACGCACTCTTTACGTTCTTCCTAGTTATCACAGAGATTCTCGAACCGAGGCTGGCTAACCACTCGTTTGGTATCTTCGGAACTCACGATCCTAATTATCACACACGCTGACCTCACTTGCTACTGAAGGTAATTGAATATTCTATTGAGTATTGATGTCGCCGTAGACCAATGGCGTACCGATGAAAAAAGAGGCTGTGAAGAAAATTTAACAAAATGGTGTAACTATCGCGCCACTTAGTGATTTGAATGAGGTTCACAATACCAAATAGGCAAATATTAGCAATTTGTTAATTTGTTAGGTACTATTAATTCGCCCAACAGCACTCTAGTCTTTTCTGCGAAATGACTACGAGTTTCTCTCTGCGTTACCGAGTTTCTTCTAGCAAACAACTTCCAAAGACAACTCTTATGAATACTTACGTTTACTCACTCTAGAAATTAATTCCTGTCTGAGCTCGTTTACCTCGTCGCCAGTTGATAAATCTGCATATACTGCTCAAAGTGGACTTCAACCTACAAGGCGGACACTACACTTCTGCGGAGGAAACTTCCTTACTTCAAACACTTCTTTCACGTTATATTAAAACCACTTGGAATTAGCTTGACTGTCTCGACTCACTGATGGACTTCGACTGACTTACTTTTATTTCATACTCGATGAGCGAACCGCTCTCTTCATCATTTTATCGAACGCACATATTCATTTGAGTGCCTAAATCTAAATCGTTTAACGGATACATAACAGTGTTCAAGCTCTCTCTGGAATGGTGGTAGGCTGCAGAAGTCATTGTATGGGCTAAAGCAGTCGCTCCGCTGCTGGAACGATAAGTTCAACGACGTGCTGTTGAAACTTGGTTTCGTGCGCTCGAAGCACGATTACTGCCTGTACACCTGGTTCAGCGAGGACGGCAACGATGCGATATTTCTGGTGCTGTATGTTGACGACTTGTTAATAGTAGGCACCAATCCGGACAGAATCGAGGCATTGAAGAGAAGGCTTTCCCAAGTTTTCGAGATGACAGATTGTGGCTCGCTGAAGCACTTTCTTGGAATCAAAATCGATTACGACCAGAAGGCTGGTTCCATGCAGCTGTCGCAGGTGGCCAACATCGACCGGATTCTGGAAAAGTTCGGCATGGTCGATTGCAACTCATCCAGGACACCTATGGAGAAAGGATTGAAGCTTGAAGCAAACCGAGAAACTATTATCGCAGAGCCTTACCGTGAGCTTTTGGGAAGCTTAATGTACGTCATGATATCCACCCGTCCGGACATCTGCTACCCGGGAGTGTAGAATTAGCTTAAGTTAAAATACACATAAATACAAACAAAAAAAAAAAAAAAAAAAAATCTGCTACCCGGTCGGCTATTTGGGTCGGTTTCAACAACAGCCCGGCCAACAGCATTGGGTCTCATTGAAACGTGTTGTTCGGTACCTGCAAGGCTCGAAGAACTTGGTGCTGACATTAAAGAGGAGCGCAAACGCCCAGCCGCTAGTTGGATTTGCGGATGCAGATTGGGCCTCCGATACTACCGATCGGAAGTCAGTCAGCGGCTATTTATTCCAGGTGTTCGGCAACACCGTTTCGTGGTCCAGTAAGAAACAGACTACTGTGGCCACATCGTCGAGCGAGGCGGAATACGTAGCATTGAGTGCTGCGGCAGCTGAAGCTATTTGGCTGTCGGGACTTCTGGATGACCTTGGATTGAAGACCGTCAAACCCGTACCGATCTTCGAGGACAACGGAGAATGCATCGGGATGGCGAAGAATCTCGAGAGCAAACGGGCTAAGCACATCGACATCAAACACCACTTTGTGCGGGACCATATTGCTACTGGCGACCTCACTGTGAAATCCATTCCGACTTTGGAGCAACTGGCGGATATATTCACCAAAGCCCTGGACGCCAGTCAATTCGAAGCCCTGAGGAAGAAGCTAGGAGTAGACGATCGAGAGGGGGTGAAAACAAAGTAGTCGGTGATTTTTCAAATCGATCGTCTCACCACCGCAACGGGTGGGACTTTTTTATTAGTTTGTAACAACCACGTGACGCGAACGGTCGCTCTTAACTTTTCGCTTTAAGGCTGTGAACCGTTTCGCTTGTTCGTTTAACTTTTAGTTAAAATTTGACACTTCGATAGTTATTTTGAAAATAACCCTACTCGCGAGCAGGGTTAGTCTTGACAGTTCGATAGTTATGTCGTTTTCGTTTTTGCGGCGGTGGAACACCGCTTCGTGCTACACTATCACCTGAAAAAACGAACATTTTCGGTGCAGTTGCGTTGGTGTGCGTGAATAAAAACCAAAATATTGACAACTTTGCAAACGCTGATTGGTGGACACGGTGCGCACCTGCTACACTCTCGAATTTTTGAGTGCTGCACTATCTTGAGCGGTGCAGAAAAAGTGCTACACCGGTGTAGCACGAAAATCAAAAACGAACACTTTCGGTGCAAAAGTGCTACACCGGTGTAGCACCACCGCAAAAACGAAAACGACATTAGTTTTTGTTCGCAATGATTTGGCTGCGTACTGTATTTTGTTCCAAATAACTACTCTGTCAAATTTCAAATGGGCCACCGTCGTGGTTATTTTTTAACTTTTCAATGGCAAATAACTATCCAAGTGTCAAATTTTAACTAAAAGTTAAACGAACAAGCGAAATGGTTCACACCCTAAATAAACCATTCTGTAAGTTTGTACCCCGTGCCTTTTCCGTGTTCCGGATAACCGATTACCTTCACATATTATATCCTTCGTTCAAGAATTGTTTCTGCTCCCACTTGCATAACAGTTCCATGTTTGTTGGATTCCGTATTCATAGCGTAAATTCTTATTGTTTCAGGCAATATGCACCACAATGACCAACATACGCCGGCTGACGATCTACCATGCAATCGGAGAGTCGGTTACTGATATGAGCTATCGTTACATTGGAAACCTCCGCCAACTAGAATACTTCTGTTTGAAAACGGACCCAACTGCATTCATGTTTGGGTTGGCGCCAAATGACCTTAATTTTTCTAATTGGGTGTCATTGGTTTGGGCGTCGGAAATTCATCTTTCTGGCTTTCACAAGGTATATTTTGACTGTTTTATGTAAAATAAACTTTCCTTCTACAATACAAATTGCTTTCAGATTGACCAGAACCAGCTGCTGTGCTTTTTGAAGAATCCCAAATTGCGGCGCTTGACCTTGGAGCTGTGCGTACTTGAGGATGATGCAAGAAAGCTCCTGGGGGAGCACGAGATGACCGTTCCGCGCCCACTACCACACATTGCTTGTGATGGCTGGCGGTAAGTGAGTAAGATGAAACGAATGCTATCGCACCCAAAAGAGCAGCAAGTATGTACACGATTATTTCGTAGTGTTTCTATTATCTAAATATTACATGACGAGCTGTGAATTCAGTAATTTCTTTTAAAGCATAATCAGAATGAATTATATTCTTACATCATATCATCGAATGATTACTAATAAACCCCATGTAAAATCGGACTTACAAGACTTATAAAGAGAACTCTCGAACTTGGTTCAGGGAGCATCTATGGATGACGTTGCATTTTTTGGTCGCATCTGAACACGCGCTCCCCCTCCCCCTTTTTGCATTCTGAATCATACCTAATTATCTGGGAGAGACTGGTAGTGTTCCAGTAGGTTCGCTGGCAATAGGCCTTTTCATGTGACAGATCCGTGCATGCATTTGTTTACAAAGCTTGAACAACAGCTGCTAACAAGAACGTGTTATCTTCATAGAAGAACTGTCAAACGCCCGAACAATCAGCTGATTTAAGACGTCAAATGAAAAGGCCCATCGAAAACCGCAAGGGGGTTCACCTGTAGATGGACAGAAGGACAAAATGTTACAGCTGTTGCAGTGTTGGTAAAAACTCAAATCTCATGGTTGAGTTGTTTCACGCGCGATTTTTGACTCGCCAATCTCACCGCCGAAAAAAATCATGCATGACTCGTGATTTCACTCGTTGCTTTATTTCTTGGTGTTGTTATTATTTATGTACATCGTGTAATGTCTAGTTGAGAACCTCTGCATTGAGTTCGGTGAAATGAGAGTTTATCTCTTTCGGAGATTTGAGCTAAACAAGTTTCAGTGTATAAATTGTATCGCAATCGAGGAAATACAGTAGACGTTCGCTCGGTGCAAACGGTTTAACTGCAATGCTTTTTAACTGCAAGTCCGCTAAGTGCAACAATTTTGCAGTTATCGCACCGCTATCTGTCAAAAACAAAACGTCAACCGAGTTGCGATGTTTTTCGGATGCACTGCAGCTGCATAGCGATGTTTTTGAGTGCATTCTGGCTGCGTCCAACAGCATTTGACAACTGTTTGACGGCTGTCAGTCGTTGCAGTTAGCGAATTTCATTCGGTAACTGAAACGTAAACATGTTGCACTTATCGAACGTCCCGCATAATAAAATACAGTTTGTGTTAATATCCACACAGTATGTCTCCTTTATCTGTTACTGTTACTGTATCTCGAACAGGTGCTTTGATGTTGAAACTATGAAACTCGAAGCATTCAATCATAAAGAACGGTCTATGTAACGCATACAAAGCTGTAACAATATGTTATATTGTGCAGAAGTTGTTGAATAATATAGTGATGAAAACTCAGGAGGCATGGTGGCAATATAGAATGACCTTTTCTCAAACGGTTTGTGATTTTATTTGTGCAACACACTTAAACATGTGTATATCACTGTATGCCACTTAAATTGAACAGTTTGCCATATTGTTGCACACATTGGTATTTGTGAAAACGAACATTTCTGTTTGCAGCTTTTTAGAAAAAAAAAAACGAAATTTTTCGTGAAGTCGCTCGCGAGCTGAGTGAAAAAAAATCAACTAAAAACTTGCTGCGGTAAACGAGCTGTAGTGTCTGGAGCGGTCTGGTTTAGTCAGGGGTAAGTTTTGCACGATTATTCCATTTTTTGTAGTATAACTAATCGAATGTTAACTATATTGCAGAATTCGCGAATTTCCCCTATCAACATGAGCTTTATCCCGCCTGAATCTGATTGCCTGCGAGAGATCCCGCAAAATGAAAGTGAGAAGCATCCCTCCTGTTGTATGCAGAAACTGCATGGAATCCGCCCCATCCGGAAGAAGGCCTGGTAATCGTCGTAGGTGCTACCGGATCAAGGATGCCTCTCAAGTCGATCAATTCCGCGTGAAGGTCGACAAAGTAATGTGCTTTTAAGATAAAGTAGAGGTTAAATATTTATTAAATAAAAAAATCTCCGGTGAACGCATAACAGACTTTTTATTTTAACGGTTCAAATGCAGTAGAACCATATATCATAAGTTGAATTTACAGTAGACGTTCGCTCGGTGCAAACGCTTTAACTGCAATGCTTTTTAACTGCAAGTCCGGTAACTGCAACAATTTTGCAGTTATCGCACCGCTATCTGTCAAAAACTAAACGTCAACTGTGTTGCGATGTTTTTCGAATGCACTTTATCTGCAATGCGATGTTTTTGAATGCAGTTTGGCTGCGTCCAACATGAATTGACAGCCGTTTGACGCCTGTCAGTCGTTGCAGTTAGCGAATTTCATTCGGTAACTGAAACGTAAACATGTTGCAGTTATCGAACGTCTACTGACCATAAATCAAAAATACCACATACATTGTTCATTTTCCTTCCAGATTTATTGTTTTACTGTTCTCTAACCAATTGCCATGCAGTGAATTGTCTGAAAAACTGGATAATAAATTGACCATATCCTTGACTGTTTTGCGAAAAATTTGTTCGAGAAAATGAGCGATTTTTTATGGTAACCTATCTTAACCGCCTATTCCACATACTGTAATTTGGCGGATTACCATTTGTCAAACTGGCAAATCTGTACGTGGCATGGTTAGCTTATTGTTATCTCGGACCGCTTGAAAAATGGTTAAATTACTATTTTTAATACTCATATACAGTATGAGAAACGCTGTATTTACAGTTTGTGATTATGCGGGGTCTACTGTAGTGGTTTCGTAGCGCGGTTTCACGAACACTAATGCAAATCTACTGGTTGAAAATATGCCCATTTGATTTTGCTGGGAACAGCTGATCTTTGTTTACTATTTTCAACCAGTAACTCAAGAGGTGTTCGTGTAATGCAGCGTGTACGTACACGCAACACTACTAAAAGCAGAAACCACTATAGAGCAGTAGTATTTTGAACATCAACTGATGAACTGGTGTTTTATAGTTCTTTATAAGTTGGAAGAATCCCGCGTATCGGTATAGTTCAGTGACGTACGAGGATAAAAGTGATATTAGTAAATAGTTTTGTTCATCACCATTTCACTTTGTCGCGACCGCGGTTACAAATTGCCATTTGGCGAGATTTTTTCGGCGTAAGTGGTGTTAAACAATTGTGAAACCTTTAGCAAGCGTGCAAAGCAGTGAATTTGTTCCTTTTATGTAACAATAGGTGTCGTTTAGTACAGTGTCGGAACGGATTTTCAAAAGAAAATCTTTTTTCCGCCATACTATTCGATTTTGATTGTTACCGTGAAGGTGCTTTCTATACCCTGCGGAGAAAAAGAAAAGTGAAACAAATTACAGTAGACGTTCGATAAGTGCAACATGTTTACGTTTCAGTTACCGAATGAAATTCGCTAACTGCAACGACTGACAGCCGTCAAACAGTTGTCAAATGCTGTTGGACGCAGCCAGAATGCACTCAAAAACATCGCAATGCAGCTGCAGTGCATCCGAAAAACATCGCAACTCGATTGACGTTTTGTTTTTGACAGATAGCGGTGCGATAACTGCAAAATTGTTGCACTTAGCGGACTTGCAGTTAAAAAGCATTGCAGTTAAACCGTTTGCACCGAGCGAACGTCTACTGTAGTTGCTTCAAACGCCATATGCAAATTTGCATTTCAAAAGCGTTTGCATTTGGTTTGTGCTTTGTTCAGCATTTTCTTTTGTTAACCAACGCAAGCACCGTTCAGTGTGGCCATTTTTTGACGACATCACAGTCAACTGTGGTTAAAGGCGGTAAAATAAAAGATGATAGACGGCTTGCGGTAATGACGAGCACACAAATGTTTTCAAATTTACCATGGCAAAACGTGATCATCGACCAACAAACGCTTCTTGTGTGCGTTTTGTTTCCTTACTTATCAACCGGTTCGATAGCCGAGTGGTAGCGTGCGAGCCTGGTGATCTCAAGGTTGTTGGTTCGAATCCGGCTGCCAACAGACACTTTTTTTAATTGTAAATCGGGTCCATGGTAGAATTGAAAACATAAATCTGTTGAGATGAAACGAAAATCAGTCTGCACAAATCAAGTGGCGTTGTGCATTTAAGTTGACCCTCAGAATAGTAATTTCAACTGCAAGCCGCCTTTCAGTGTACCGTTTTGGCTTTGTGTTGGTGGCAGCCGAAAATCTGACAGTCTTGTGCTGTCGCACGATAAAAAGAATAGGAAGAAGATATTAAGTGATTTGTTTTTGTCAGCTTGAGTTGAGCCGCCGCCTTGCCGTTACGTAAATAGTGGTAGAAGAAAAGTGTTGACTGTTTGGGTCATTGCCCTCGAAGCAAAACAAGGAGCTTGGTGGAGTGCTTGGATTTACTGCTGCTGTTGCTGCTGCTGCTGGCGACCTGGGTAGTGAAGAAAACCCTGGAGGCGAGGATTTCTGAAGTGTTACTGCTGTTGTGACGGTGTCCGTTGCTGTTGTTGTTGCTGCCGGTTGGATATTGTGCTGTTTGGCCGTAATTTTGGACTAGCGACCGGATTGAAGAGCGATTTTTGTTTCACCGCTGTGATCAACAAGGTACGTTTATATTTTTCTGTTTCGATCATTTTTTTCAAAGCTGTGTAGACGAATTTGGTTGAGAATCCATTTTTTTGATTTTATTGTTTTGTTTTGTGCTTTATATTGATCAGTGAAAATGGCGATGGCCACCACCACAGAACCTATTCCGGGTACAATACCGTTTTCACAATACCTGGAACCAAGGGCGTAGCCAGCTTTTCGGCCAGAGGGGGGCGAGCACCCTTACACTGAAAACCACTTTGCAGTAACAAGGAGTTCAAATACTTCATCATTAAAAAAAATAAAAGTGAAGTAGGAAATATGGGTGATTAACAGGAATGGTTCAATGGAAGAATCATATATGATTATAATCCTGAGGAATTCCTCAAGATATTGCTTCAGGAATTTCTTAACAAATACCATCAAGAATTTGAATTTATCCAGCAGTTTCTCCAGATTTTTTTTAAATATTTTTCCAGGTTATTTTAATGTAGATATTCCAGCAGAAATTACCTTCGGAAAACTTACAGTAATTTCGTTGGGAATAACTTCAGAAATTTCTTCAATAATTCCTCCATAAGTTTTATTACGAATTTCACCATGCATTCTTTTGAGAATTTCCCCAGTAATTCTCTACAAATATCATTCTTAATTCCACCAGAAATCCGTTTGACAAGCTCCAGAAAATACTTTAAGAATTTCTCCGAGAATTCTTTCAAAAATTCCAATCAAACTAAGATTCATGCCACAAAAGTTCAGCCTATTGGACGCAGTGGCTTAATTTCCCCAACAGGGGAGGAAAAAAAAAGATTCATTTCCTTGAGGAATACCCTAAGAAATTTTTGGAGAATTTTTTTCGAAAAATTCTTTAATGAATTCCTTCGGAATTACTGGAAAAAAATCTTTGAAAATTTCTAAAGGAATTCCTTTGGAAATTCCTGGAGGAATATCTTTGGAAGTTACTAGAGGAATGCATTCGGAAATTTTTATAGGAATCATTAAAACAATAATTTCAGGAATTTATTTCGAAAATCTTTGAGGAATTCCACCGGAAATTCCTTGACAAATTCTTCAGAAATTTCTTGAGGAATTCTTTCATTTCTAAAGCTCCTTGAAAAATTCCATAAGACATTCCTTCGAGAGTTCTTCTACGATTTCCTTTAGAATATTCTTCGGGAATTCCTTGAGGAATTTTTTTGAAATAGATTTAGAATATTCCTTGAGGAACTCCTTCGGAGTTTTCGTGGGGAATTCTTCCGAAAATTCCTTGAGGAATACCTTAAAAAATCCATAAGGAATTTCTTTAAAAATCTTTCAAAACTTCCTTGAAAAAATATTTCGGAAATTCCTGAAGAAATGCTTTTTGTGATTTTTTTATTTCCTAGAGGAACTCATTCGGAAATTCTTTGAAGAATTCCTTTAAAAATGCCTTGATAAGGAAAATTCGGAAATTATTAAAGGAGTTCGTTTGGATTTTTTTTTGACATATGTCTGTAATGTCTTATGGAATAACTTCGGAAATTTCGTGAGAAATTGTTTGATAAGTTGTTTAAGGATTTTTTTCGGTTCTTTATAAATCTTTACGAAATTCCTTCAAAAATGTATTGCGGAACTGATACGAAAACTTGAGAAACTTCTTCAAACATTCCTTCAGAAACAGGTTTGGGGATTATGTGAGAAAATCCTAAGGAAATTTTTTCAGGACAACCGTCAAAAATTTTTGGAGGAATTCATTCGGAAATTTTTGGAGGTATTTCAAGGCAAATCCATAAGAAATTTCTTTGGAAATTCCGGGAGGGATTTCTTTGGAAATTCGTAGAGGAATTCCTTCGGAAATTTAGGAGAAAATCCTTTGAAAATTCCAGGAGAAATTCATTTGAAAATTCCTGGAAGAATTCCTACGGAAATTCCTGGACAAACTCCTCCGGAAACTAATGGAGGAATTCCTTCGGAAATTGCAGAAGGGATTTCTTTGAAAATACCTGGAGGATTTCCTTCGGAAATTCCTGAAGGATTTCCTCCGGAAATTTCTGAAGAAATTAATCCGGAAATTCATGGAGGAATTTCTCAGGAAATTCCTGGAGGAATTCCTTTGAAAATTCGTGAATGAATTCTTTCGGAAAATTTCTGGAGCAATTCCTTCGGAAATTCATGGAGGAACTCCTTCGGAAAATGCTTTAGGATTTCTTTCGCAAAATTCCTGGAGGAATTCCTTCGGAAATTTATGGAGGAATTCCTTCGGTATTTCCTGGAGGAATTCCTCCTGAAATTCCTCGAGGAATTTCTTCGAGGAATTCTCTCGGAAATACATGGAGGAATTCATTCGGAAAATCTTGAAGGAATTCCTTCGCAAAATTCCTGGTGGAATTTCATCGGAAATTCATGGAGAAATTCCTTTGGATATTTCAAATGGAATTTCTCCAGGAATTTTCGACAGAAATTCTCCTGGAATTTCTGAAGGAATTCTTCCTGGAATTTCCAAAAAAAAATCCTTCAGGAATTTCCAAAAGAGTTTCTCCAGGAATTTCCGAAGGTATTTCCAAAAGAATTCCTCCAGGAATTTCCAATGGAATTACTCCGGGAATTTTTAAAGAAATTCCTCTAAGAATTTCCGAAGGAATTCCTCCAGGAATTTCCGAAGGAATTCCTCTATGAATCTTCAAACGAATTCGTCCAGCAATTTCCGAAGGAATTCCTCCCGGAATTTTTGAAGGAATTCCTAACGGAATTTGTAAAGGAATTTCTCCATGAATTTTCGAGGGAATTCCTCTTGGAATTTCCAAAAATAAAATCCAAAAAGACTTTCCGGAAAAAAATCTCCAGGAATTTCCGAAGGAATACCTCCAGGAATTTCTGAAGGAATTCCTCCAGGAATTTCCGAAAGAATAACTCCAGGAATTTCCGAAGGAATTCTTCCTGTAATTTCCGAATAAATTATTCCATCAATTTCCGAAGGAATTCCTCCTGGAATTTGAAAAGGAATTCGTCCAGTAATTTCCGAAGAAATTCTCCCAGGAATCATAAAAAGCATTCCTATAAGAAGTTTAGAATGATTTTTTTTCCAGGAATGACCTAAGGAATTCATCCAAGGATTTTCTCAGGAATTCCTTTATAGATTTCTGAAAGAATTTCTCCAGAAATTTCCGGAGGTATTCATCCAAGATTTTTCGAGGGAACTCCCCAAGGAATTTCCGAAGGAATTCCTCCAGAAATTTCCGAAGGAATTCCTTCAGGAATTTCCGAACGAATTCCTTCAGGAATTTCCGAAAGAATTCCTTCAGGAATTTCCGAAGGAAGTCTTCCAGGAATTTGTGAAGGGATTCCTAAAAGAATTTTGGAAGGAATTCCTTCTGGATTTTTTAAGGAATTCCTCCAGGATTTTTTGAAGGAATTGCTTCAGGAATTTCCGAAGCAATCCCTCCCGGAATTTCCGAAAGAATTCCTCCAGGAATCTCCAAAGGAATTCGTCCAGCAAATTTCCGAAGGAATTACTCCCGGAATTTCTGAAAGAATTCCTCCAGAAATTTCCGAAAGTATGCATCCAAGATTTTTTGAAGGACCTCGCCAAGGAATTTCCGATGGAATTCCTCCAATAATTTCCGAACGAAGTCCTTCAGGAATTTCCGATGCGATTTCTCCAGAAATTTCCGAAGGAATTCTTCCAGGATTTTGCAAAGGGATTCCTCCAAGAATTTTGGAAGGAATTCCTCCAGGAATTTCCAATGGAATTCGTCCAGCATTTTCCGATGGAATTCCTTCAGGAATTTCCGAAAGAATTCCTCCAGGAATTCCTAAAGGAATTTCTCCTGGAATTTCCGAATGAATTCCTCCGGGAATCTCCAAAGGAATTCGTCCAGCAATTTCCGAAGGAATTCCTCCCGAAATTTTTGAAAGAATTCCTTCAGGAATTTTTTGAAGGAATTCCTAATGGAATTTCCGAAGGAATTCCTCCCGGAATTTCCGAAAGAATTCCTTCAGGATTTTCCGAAGGAATTCTGCTAGGAATTTCCGACGGTATTCCTCCAGGAATTTCAAAAAAAATCAAAAAAGAATTTCCGAAAAAAATCCTCCAGGAATTTCTGAAGGAATTCCTCCACGAATTTCCGAAGGAATTCCTCCAGGAATTTCCAAAAGAATACGTCCAGCAATTTCCGAAGGAATTCCTCCAGTAATTGCCGAAGAAATTATTGCAGAAATTTCTGAAGGAATTCCTCCTGGAATTTCCAATGAAATTCGTCCAGCAATTTCCGAAGGAATTCCTCCCGAAATTTCTGGAAGAATTCCTCCAGGAATTTCCGACAGAATTCCTCCTGGAATTTCCGAAGGAATTCCTCCAGGAATTTTCAATGACATTCGTCCAGCAATTTCCGAAGGAATTCCTCCAGGAATTTCCTAAAGCGTTCCTCCAGGAAGTTTGGAATTATTTTGACCAGGTATTTCGTAAGGAATTCACCTAAGGATTTCCTCACGAATTTCTGTATGGATTTCTGAAAGAATTCCTCCAGGAATCTCCAAAGGTATTCATCCAAGATTTTCCCAAGGATTTGCCCAAAGGAATTTCCAGGAATTTCCAAAGGAATTCCTCCAGGTATTTCCGAAGGAATACCCTCAGAAATTTTCGAAGATATTCCTCCAAGAATTTCCAAAGGAATTCCTGCAAACATTAAAAAAAATACGAGGATGCAGGAGAATTTTATTTTTACTAGTCAAAAACAGCTCTGATCATCTAAGTTTTTCGGTTAAGTTAGAATATAGTTGCTCGGTCAGGGGGGGGCCACGGCCCCCCCCTGCCCCCCTCTGGCTACGCCCTTGCCTGGAACAACTAGAATGGCAGTTTCTACACAATAATTACAATGCTGATCGTTATAAAACTTCTTTTCTTGCTGTTTGTGGGACTGAGGTGTTTACTCAGCTCAAACTTCTGTTCCCTGGGAGCGATTTCAAGGACTTATCTTACAAGCAATTAACTGATGCGCTGAAAAAGCGCTTTGATAAAAAGGATTCTGATGTGATCCATACCTACAAATTTTGGACGCGTAGGCAAGCTCAGAGCGAGAAATCTGAGGATTTTGTACTTTCGGTAAAACAGCTTGCTGAACGTTGTGATTTTGGTGCCTTTAAGGAGCGAGCCCTTCGTGACGCTCTGGTAATTGGTGTGTATGATCGTCAGCTACAAAGGAAACTTTTTGATGAGGAAGATTTGACATCGGAAAGAGCAGAGAAGCTGATCGTAAATCAAGAGTTATCTTCTGTCAGGACAAGGATTATAGATCGTGATGATGAGCGAAAAAACAGCGTGATTGCCAGATTGGGTCGAAGGGAAGTGCGTTCACCGGTTAGGACGAGTTTCAGAAATAGAAGTAGGAGTAGGAATTGGGATCACAATCGGTCATTTTCTCCTAGAAGCAAGAGTCGTGATAGAAGTTCCAGTAAAGTTTTTGTTTGCTCCTTTTGCAATAAAAAAGGGCATACAAAAAAGTTTTGTTATAGACTAAAAAGGAAAAGCCCTCGAAAAAACTACCATGATGTAAAATTCATTGACTCACAAAAGCCTGCAATTGTTGCGCACACATCTGGCCTTTTCAAAAGATTAAAGGACGAAATGAGTGCGGATTCGGAAGATGAAGAATCATCGTGCATGATGATTTCCTCAAAACATAGGGTCAATGAGCCATGTTATGCTGATGTGGTAGTTGAGAAGCATAGAATTTCAATGGAGGTAGATTGCGGTTCCGCGGAGAGCGTTATATCAGAGGATTTCTATCAGCGACATTTTAGAAGATGCCCGATTAAATCATGCAGGAAAAGGTTGTTCGTTATAGACGGAAACAAGTTAGATGTTCTAGGCAAAATAAAGGTAGTAGCGGAGCTGAATGGCATGACGATGGAGTTGTTCTTGGTGGTGTTGCGATGCAGAAAGGATTTCATCCCACTCATGGGCAGAACATGGTTGGATCATTTCTATAACGGTTGGAGGAGCACATTTACTGGTTCATCAGTACACAGACAACACGTGAATGCCTTATCGGAGGAAGCAACGATGGAAGAGATAAAGCATATCGCTTGGTGGTCGTCCCGAATAGATTTTTACAATTCGTGGTATCGTGTATATTATAAGCTTTCTATTCAATGAATGATAATCATACAAGTAATGATAGCCCAATGATCAAATGATGTGAACTGTGAAAATATGATTTTTCAATACTTTTCATGTATCATAGAACAAATGATTATGACACATCCAATGATAACTTTACAATTTGAATGATTCGGTTTGCCTAAATTCACTGTCTTTGGCTAAAAAGTTTGGGTTAGAAAGATGCAGAGGAGTTGTAGAATCCGCATCCTAATCAGTGTACGCTAAGCGCATGGCAGTGATCATGGAAAACTGCACTCGATGACGCGCTGCAATTCATATTTTGCATATTTTGCAGCCTTTTTGTGATGCAATGATGGTACCACACATATTAGCGTAGGATGAAGCATGCATTCCTAAATGTTTGCGAGTCATTACTCAAGCATTAGAAAACGTACCTGAAACAACAAATTTGTGCGTCGACCTTCTCGGCGTTCCCGGCGGTGACCCGCATCGAGTCCTTAGTTGAACGTTCCTTCATGTTGTTTCTGCATACACTTTCGGTTAACTTTCACAAAACTGCCTTCTAAATATTCGCGAGCACATTGTCGATGTGGTCCAACAAGAAAAGCACTTCTAAAAAACGGAGTCACCAGCCCAGCAGCAGCCAACAGTTCGATTCCCAACCGGGTAAAAAAAACTCCCAGCACTACCAATAAACACAACAGATGACGTCATGAACTGTACAGTAGTTGGATCTGCAGGGGTGTATCATTTTTTAAGTCGGTAAGGCAGAGCTGTGAAATATTTCAGTTTTTGTTTTTATTATTCAGTGTATCATAAAATAAATGATAAAGTGATCATAATGTGTACAATTTGATGAAATTTTTGTTCGTGAAAATAGCCGTTTTTGAATGGTAACGATACTTAACAACCCATTCGGTCTATCATTCCAACTCCGGATATGATTCCTGTTATCATTAATATGATTCACATTATCATTGGTTTATGATCCATTTTATGATTCCACGAATAATAAGAAAATGATTGATTGTATCATAACTGTATGATATCGTTTTATTCGGGGTGTCCTTTCGGCGCACAGGCGTCAAGTTAAAGTGCCGGTAAGCACTCGTGGAAAATGTAGTACAGTAGACGTTCGCTCGGTGCAAACGGTTTAACTGCAATGCTTTTTAACTGCAAGTCCGCTAAGTGCAACAATTTTGCAGTTATCGCACCGCTATCTGTCAAAAACAAAACGTCAACAGAATTGCGATGTTTTTCGGATGCACTACAGCTGCATTGCGATGTTTTTGAGTGCATTCTGGCTGCGTCCACCAGCATTTGACAACTGTTTGACGGCTGTCAGTCGTTGCAGTTAGCGAATTTCATTCGGTAACTGAAACGTAAACATGTTGCACTTATCGAACGTCTACTGTACCCGATTGGTTTTCCACGAGAGCCTCAGTACAGGCTTTTGACAGCAACAACAACAGTAGTCCAGAAGGCCAAGAACAAGCGAAGGATGCAGCAGATTTGGAGTACCTCGGTTTTGCAGCCGACTAATTTTTGTTTGGAGAAGATTTGGCTCCAGCAACGAGTTCGAAGGGGGAACAAGCGCTCCACAAAAGGAAAAGAGAAGAGGACAACGGAGAAACGGATTCGGACTCCGACTTTTACGGATACGCAGCGGATTCATTGATTTTCGAACAATTTCCTGCATTCGAAGATGCTTTTCGTGAAAGTTCTTCAACTTCAGTGAAACCAGTCAGGAGTACCAAGAGAAAAATTAAGAAACGAAGAAAAGTGGATTATTTATATTATTAGCTTTAACACTATGAACTTCAAGCATGTAAAAGTATAATAAAAAAAAGAGAACTAATGCAGACGGGCATAAATAGCGTTGCTGTCAGATTTTATCCATGTATTTAAACTGTTAGGTTTTATCTTTTTTCAAAGGGTGAAGAAGTTGTAATGTCTAGTTGAGAACCTCTGCATTGAGTTCGGTGAAATGAGAGTTTATCTCTTTCGGAGATTTGAGCTAAAGATATGTACAAGTTTCAGTGTAGGGTATCGGGATGCTTCGTTGGCATAGTCCCCTCGTTCGGCCTATCTCAATGTAAACCAAAAACTCAAACAAACAAGCATAACTGAATATCGGAAAAGCTATGCGCCAAACAACTGTAACATTTCGTTTCAATTTTAGCACTTTGGAACATTAAAACTGAATGAAAATGTCACTTCGTTTAGCTTTTGTAGACGCCATGATTCTTCGGCTTAGTGGGTAGCCCATACACATGATCATAAATGGCATGATTCTGGAACATTTCGAATTGACTTTTCAATAACTGAACATTTGATGCGACGGTCAAAGACACTATTTTGAACTTGTGTATTTGTTTTCAACGAATAATAACTATTTTACAAATTGAATGTGGGCCGAATATTGAGGACATTTTTTTCACTATGTACCCAAATCTTGGCCCATCAGTAAAGTGACGTCAAAAACAGCGATAAGAAAACGTCTACAACATTTCTTGCGTAAGAACCGGAAAGAACGAACAGGAAGAAAGATTTTGTGTGCGGTGACTGTAAAAGTATAACACAATAATAGGGTTGCGTTGTTTTCGTTACTAAATTCAGAAAGAACTTTAGTTAAAGTGATTTATTTATAGTTTTTTGAAAATTTGGCTCCGAAAATATAATTTAAAAGTAAGATTGGTGAACAAACAGAGATAATACTTCAGCAGAAATATTGAAAAAATGAGATAATTAGTGGTTCTAGTGCATGGAAAGCAATAGGCCAACGTTGTATCCACTAATAGGCCAATTTTTGTACCATAGACCAACGTTGCATACCATCGCATCGAATCTTTTGAACTTAATTAAGTAAACTCTTGAATATTTACGTTAGTTTACTTTCAATTGGTGAAACATGCATTGCCTAGAGTGTGTAATAGGGTCGACATATTATTTCTAGTGCTATTAATTCATGAGTTATGGTCAAAATTGTCAAGGCGGCTTGCAAATTAGGCCAAGGAATGGTACATATACCCTATAAATTGTATCGCAATCGAGGAAATAGAGCAGTAGTATTTTGAACATCAACTGATGAACTGGTGTTTTCTAGTTCTTTATAAGTTGGAAGAATCCCGCGTATCGGTATAGTTCACATCGAAGTTTTTAGGATTGCATGATATGTAGAACAAAAGCATATCTAGCGTACAACAACATTGAATGACGTTCAAATTGATTTGAATTCGTTTTACAAGCAAATGAGATTTTGGCGCTTGACTCGTGAGAGCGAGATTTTGCATGAAAAACAGTGCAACAGGAGCCCAACATCAGCGCTGAAAGAGAATAAAACGCCGTATGAGATGTGGTATGGACGAAAACCCAACATCGACAAGATGCGAGTCTTCGGATCCGCGGCGTACACTTGGGTTCCGAAAGAAAAACGTGGTAAGTTAGATTCCAATTCGGAGAAAAATATCATGGTTGGATATATGTACGGCAAACGGGTACCGAGTCTGGGATCCACGTAAGCGGAAAATTTCGATTGCAAGAGACGTTGTGTTCGACGAGCAGCGAGTTGGTCCTGCGGTACCGATTGTTCCAAAGAAGGTGCTGTACAGAAACGGAGAAGCAAGTGATCCGGATGAGCAACCTGAGCCCAGGCTGGAATCCACTCCGGTAGCGGATGACGTTCAGCATGACGAAGCAGTACCGGATGTGCGGGAAGATTATCTGACACCTGACGAGGACGACGATGCTGAACCCGCGCTCCCTTCGCAACCAGAACGTGTCAACTGCCCAGCAGAAGTGATCACGAGGCGAAGCGGACGGGAGCGCAAACTTCCCGGTAAGTTGCTTGATTTTATCACCGGCTTACAAGTTTCTACCGCTGCTGAATGTTCTACAGGAAAACCCGACGACCATGACCATTCGACACTAGCGTTTGCGTTGAGCGCTGAATCATTCGTGGAGAACTTGCCAGGGACAATCGATGGGCTACGACAGCGAGACGACTGGAAGCACTGGAAGCTGGCCATCGCAAGCGAGCTGGAATCGTTGCGGAAAAACAAAACATGGGAGCTCATTCCGAAACCACCAGGCAAGAACATCGTCGACTGCAAGTGGGTTTTCAAGGTCAAGAGAGATGAAACCGGTAACATCGACCGGTACAAAGCCCGCCTGGTCGCCAAGGGCTATTCCCAGCGGAAGGGCTACGACTACGACGAAACTTATGCACCTGTAGCGAAGAGGACCACGGTGCGTGTGCTGCTGGCGGTCGCGAACCAGATGGGATATCACATGCACCAAATGGACGTCAAGACAGCGTTCCTGGATGGACTGCTCAAGGAGGAAATTTATATGCGACAACCCGAAGGCTTCGAACGAGGTGACCCCGGCCTTGTCTGCCGCCTGAAGAAGTCGCTCTACGGATTGAAGCAGGCCCCACGGAGCTGGAACTCGGAATTCCACAACTTCGTGCTTCAGCTTGGCTTCCAACGTTCCAATCTGGATAGCTGTCTCTACTGGAGGAGCGATGGGAAGAATGTCGTCTACCTCCTTTTGTTCGTCGATGACATAATCCTGGTGTCCAACCGCCTGGATATAATTTCTGGAATGAAGAAAAAGTTATCAGCAAGATTCGAAATGACAGATGTCGGAAATTTGAAGAATTTTCTGGGACTGAAAATCGATCGCGATCAAGCGAAGGGAATGATGAAGATCAGTCAACCGAAATACGTCATGGACCTGCTGGAGCGTTTTGGCATGGCGGACTGCAAACCGGCAACGACACCGCTGGAACCAAACCTCAAGCTGGAACGAGGAGAAAACCAAACCGTGACCACCGAACCTTATCGAGAGCTGATTGGCTGCTTAACGTATCTGGCTCTGGCATCAAGACCGGATATTAGCGCGGCCGTGAACTTCTTCAGCAGATACCAATCTGCTCCATCAAGAAATGTCAGCTTCATTTTCTTCGTGCCTTTTAGGTAGCGGAGGATTCGCTTCGCCGCAGTCCAGTGAGCTTTCCCCGGATCGTTGACGAAATGGCTTACGGCGTTAACAGCAAAGCTAATATCCGGCCGAGTGCCTTGGGCCAAATATTGCAGGCCGCCGACTAGTTCCCGGAAAGGAACCTTCTCCATCTGCTTCCGCTCTTCTTCCGACTTTGGACTCATTTGCTTCGTGAGCTTCTGTCCCGGGTCCGCTGGTGTGGTAACGGTGTTGCAGTCAGTCGCGCCGAACCGATCTAGGAGCTCGTTGATGTACTGCTCTTGGTCCAACCTTACTACGCCGTCCTCTCTGGTTACACGAATTCCGAGAACTTTGTTGGCCAGTCCCAAGTCCTTCATCCTGAACTTCTTGGTCAGCTGCTTCTTCAAACTCTCCTCCCAGCGCGCGTTGTTCGAAAAAATGAGCAGGTCGTCCACATACACTGCTACTATCGGGATACTTGTGCCTTCGATCTTGTAGTAGACACAGGTGTCGTATCTGGACCGCTTCAACCCGATTCGCTTGAGCTCAGCATCCAGCTTCAGATTCCAGACCCTGCTGGCCTGTTTGAGGCCGTACAATGCCTTCTTCAACTTGCAGACTTTCGTTGGCGCCTTCTGGTCCACGAACCCTTCTGGTTGCTCCATGAATATTTCCTCGTCCTCTAGGTCTCCCTGCAAGAACGCCGTCACGGCATCCATCTGCTGCACCTTCAAATTCATCCTGGCCGCCAGGGACATGAGGTAGCGAACGGTGGCGTATCGCACTACAGGTGCATAGGTCTCATTGTAGTCCACACCCTTAACTTGAGAGAAGCCCTTGATTACCAGGCGGGCTTTGTATCTCTCCACCGTCCCATCGGCGTTGGTCTTCACCTTGTACACCCACTTCGACCGCAAGGCCTTTCGTCCGGCAGGTAGCTTCGTCAGCTCCCACGTGCAGTTCTTCTGTAGGGCGCCATACTCCGACTGCATGGCCTCCTTCCACCGGTCGCTGCCTTCACCGGAAATCGCCTCCTGGAACGTATTCGGCTCATTGAACACCACCGGATTGGCAGTATGGGGACCATCGTACTCTGGGTTCAGTTCTGAAAACTGTTGAGGATTTTTAGGGGCGGCACTGCAGTTCATAATAAAGTTTCGATACTTGCCTGGGGGCATGCGCTCCCGCTCACTGCGCCTTACCAACTTGCGTGGGTCCTCTGTTTGTGAGGGGAGCGCAACAGGCTGCGACTGCTGAACGGGCTGCTGCTCTTGAACATCGGTTTCCTCCCCCTCCGGGTCATCGTAATCGGACTCACTACTATCTTCATCATCGTCGTCTTGCACCCCGGGCACGTTCCGCTGATCTTGGTCTTGATCTTGGACGACTGGCTGAACGACCACATCAAGTGGAACATCTTCTATGGTCGCTTCTTCAAACTCAGGAATCTGGTTGATCGCACTTTCGTCCAGAAATATGACATCCCGGCTGACGATAACGTTCTTCACCTTCGGACTTATAGTTGAATCGAACTTGACAGTTTTCTCATGAGTTGTTATGTACACATTTCATAGTTCAGTCAAATTGGAGCCTCAATATTGCAATAATGGTTAAGCACGCTGTAATGATACTTATGTACCTCGTCACCCACTTCATGCAACTACATTAGTGGTCTAATAACACTTAGCGCGCTAGGCATAGTTCCATCGTGCCGCTCAAAGTGTTGCCACAAATAATGCTTAGTTTGCAAAATCCGGTTATCTGGCTGGTGGGACATGGGAGCTTAAGCTTCAACTGTTAATGCAATGAGAGGCTACTCAGACTTAGACGAGTTTAGGTTAGTTTGGCTAGAACTGCCATTATCGAAGGAACATGACGAGATAATATAACATTATATGGTTTATCTAATGTAAAACAATACAACATAGGGAACGTTCAAAAATTACGTCCAACATTTGGGGGAGGGGGGGGGGTCTAGAAAAGTGTGACAGTACGTGTATTGGGTATAGGGAAAATGCGTGACAGAGGGGGGAGGGGGGGTCTAGAAATCCCGAAAAACGATGGACGTAATTTTTGAATCTTCCCATAACAAAAGAGAACCATTCCAAAACCATGATTAAATTTATAACCAGTAGTGAAATTACAATTAAAAACCTTGTTAAAAACAATATATTTACGGTACATTTTATTGTTTAAAACCATACGTGTACCATACAATGTACGGTATATTAAAGCCCACGTATCAGTATTTCGAACAATTCATTTACAATAAAATGTATGGTTTTGTTAAAAAATATATATGGAGAAAAATATTTTTTTATATTGTTACGATACTTAACAACCCGTATAGTATATTGTAAAAATCTCATTTACAATTCACTGTATGGTGTCTAACATTACATCTTATTGTTTTTGTATTTTTTATTTTTACAGTGTTGTTTATTGTAACAATATGGTTTTAAATAGTACTGTTACAATACAACATTCGGTTTTTCTACTGAATTTTTTATTCGGGTGTACACTCGGTACGTTTTGGAATTGCTGCTGTAGCCCATGAAAATTCCGGGCTCGGACTTTGGATCCCACTTCCTCCTCTTCTCTTTCGGCACGTGAAACATTACCTTGGATCCAAATACGCGCAGATGGGCTAGGTCCGGTCTTCGTCCGGTAAACGCTTCTTCTGGTGTCACCGGCAACCCTTTCGTTGGCGATCGGTTGATCACATACGATGCCGTCGCAACAGCTTCGGCCCAATAGCGCTTCTCCAATTTCGCGTCACACAGCATACTCCTCGCTTTCTCCACAATCGTCCGGTTCATACGCTCAGCTAATCCATTCTGTTCCGGGTTATATGGAACGGACATCTCGTGCTGAATACCGGACTGCCGAAGAAACTGCTTCATAGGGTGATTCACATATTCGGTCCCATTGTCCGACCGCAACTACTTCGTTCTTCGGACTGACGACCTTGCACGCTTCCTTCGTAAACGTCACGCTGTAACCGTTTTGGCACATTCTACTTACCGACAGCAAATTTACTGCTAGATCCGGTACGCACAGGACATCGCTCATGGAAATTTCGCAGGTTGTGGCTCCAACATCCGCCGACACGTTCACCAGTCCTTTGGCGACCACCGGCACCGTCGCATTGTTGGCCACGTTGACGCTTGACGAAACACTCACCGCATCCTCCAGAAGGTTTCTGTTCCGGCACAAATGAGCGGTTGCTCCGGAATCGAATATCCAATCTTCCTCTGCTGCCGCCGCGGCCATAGTGGACGGCTGGCTTGCATTGAGCGCCGCGAAAAATGCGGCATGTCCACTGTTCTTGCTGTACTTCTCCTTCTTCTTCTCGACGGCTTGACTGGAACACTGGGATGCGAAGTGGCCCATTTTCTTGCACCGGTAGCACTTCACATTGGCTTTGTCGCTGCCGGCCTTCGGACCTTGCTTGGGCTTACTCAGGAACGCTTCTCCGCCTTGTTTCGTATCGCTTGAAACTTTCACGTCTTGAAGGATCTTCGCCTTGACGATGTCCGCTGTCAGCTTAATTCCGGATGACTCCAGGCCGAGGATCATCGGGTCGTACTGTTTCGGCAGGCCTTTCATTAACAAACTGGCCAGCCAAGCGTCATCGACCTTGAATCCGACTTCCGCCAACTGATGACTAGTCGTGAACAGCTCATTCACGTACTGCTGCGTCGTCTGGCAGATGATGTCCTCGTCGCGCTCAGCTCCAACCAGCCGGATTCCTGTGAGCCTCCTCAGCAGACCGATCTTGCGTGTCGACCCACTGTGCTCGTACGTGTTCCGAAGGTTGTCCCACGCCTCTTTCGCATTCTTGGCATCCCGCACCAATCCGTATATGCTCGAATCGATGCTGAGACATATAGTCGCCAGCGCTTGGTCGGAGATTTCATCGCTTACCGCCGGATCACCTTGAGCTTGCTCCTTCACTGCGCACCAGGTCCGCTCCTTGATTAGGACCATCTTGGTGGCGAAGGACCAAGAACTATAGTTTTCCGATCCTCGCAGAACCTCTCGCACCGGTAGGGAAACCGATCCTCCTGGATGTCTTGACTGTCCACCTTGATTCGAGCCGGATCCAGGACCATTTCGGATTGCTTCAGGGTTTGACATTTCCGACGATGGGGCTTGAAAAAATTTTCTTCACTAACAGAGCCGTATCCTTGGTAACGGCTAGGGCTCATAACCTATTGAATAATACGTCTGCTAGGTTTGGTAGTCTAATACTTAATGATGTTTATTGAACTTATGTAATCATGACATACTACAATTCGATGGTTACTATTCTATCAAGAAATCACTGGAGTCATCTGAAGCGCATTCTCCGATACTTGAAAGGAACCATTCACCATGGTTTGATTTTTCGGAGGAACCAAGAAACGGAACCACTAGTAGGATACGCTGACGCTGACTGGGGCAACGATCCTGCCGACCGCCGTTCAGTATCAGGTAACGTCTTTCAAGTATTCGGCGGTACTGTTTCCTGGATGACCCGCAAGCAGAGCACCGTTGCATTATCATCTACCGAAGCGGAGTACGTTTCCCTCAGTCAGGCGGTATGTGAAGCAATCTGGCTAAGGAACCTCATACTGGAGCTCGGAATCACACTAGAACACCCTGTAGTTCTGTATGAAGATAACCAGTCGTGTATCTGCATTGCACAGGAGCCGCGAGACCACAAAAGAATGAAACACGTGGACATTCGCTATAATTTCATTCGTGAGAAGCTGCAAGATGGTACGTTCAAAATCAAGTACATTTCAACAACTGAACAGCTAGCGGACTTGTTCACCAAGGGACTGCCTCGTGGACAGGGCCCTGACAGCGCCATAGTAACAGCATGTATTCACTCGTAGCCAGCATAACTCGATTTCAAGCGGTGGGTCCAACTTGTCAACCGCATTAGCAACGGATCCAAGCCGTCAAAAGTGTAAACATTTGTAGTTTGTTTTCTACCAACAAGTTTGGTTGTCAAAGTTGGAACGGTTGGAACTACAAAGCCGCATAGCAAATCACTCGCCTCTGGTTAGGTCTCAAGGGGAACGAAAATATACCGGGCAAGCGACTGCCGGAAAGACCAATCTCGTCGCATCCAAGCTCCACGTCGCATCATTGGTCCACTGTATCGTCGTCTTCCTGCTTCCCGTTCTCCATGTTGTCCCTCGTGAGATCACCGGATTGCTGGCAGAATTCAGCTGGGTCTCAACCAGATTTCTGTGCCTCAGTTGGAGTCTGGTATTTACGGTATTTATCGTCGGAATCACCTGATGGCTAAATGGGTTTTGCGAATTTTGCTGGAGCTGAAGCGTTTCTTCCGACGAGCGTAATAGGCCTCGATACCTGTACCAGAGATCACCAGGTACATGGTAGGCCTCCCTTGCCCAGTAGAAATGCGGGTGGGAGTCTCCGATGCGTGTATGCAACGGATTTCAATTGGAGCGAAGCAGGTCCAGCGAAAGCAGGGAACCCCAGCTTAATTTCGGCCGATCTCGCAAAAATAGAGATCATAGAGCGGAACAACGACGGTATACTGTAGGAATTTTGGTTCTCCAATAGAGGAAATGAAAAGAACTAAACCCAAACTTGTCCATTTATCCCATCCCTCAAATGTTGATAACGGGAACGATAGAAAAAAAAATCTGATTGATTACATGCTGTCACTATGGCGCTGTCAGGGTCCTGAAAAAATCAGACAGATAAACTGTGTTTGCTGCGATGTAAAAGTTATGCTCTTTATGCTTTTTATGGTTTTTATGCTTTTGAAATTTAATGCTGGCTACGCAATAGAAGGCGGCGTATCAGCCCCCTGCTCGTGCACCTTTCGAGATGCTGAGATCCAAACTAGGATTGCACGGTTGAGCAGGGGTGTTGGATGGCAACCGACAATCTAGCGTAGCAACGTAGATAAACATATCGTAGTAGGCTTAGAATAATTTTAAATAAAATTTTCTCACTTCCACTGTAACACTAACCGAAACCAGACGTGTTTTACTGGCTCTGCCAATTCAATAGATTCAAGGTCGACGACGAGTGGTTGGCCAGTCTGCTGCTGATGGGGCTCCCCGAGGCGTATGAACCAATGATAATGGGCCTCAAGGCGTCCGGAAGAAGGATCACGGCGGATGAGGTGAAGGCCAAGATACTGCAAGACGTCAAGATTTCCGCCGGTAATGGCTCAAGTAAGCAAGATGGTGCGTTTTATTCCGAGCGGAGAGGATCGAAGTCGTCGTCCAACAAGGCCGGCGTGAAGTGCTACAAATGCAAGCGATTGGGGCACTACGCTGCGGAATGCCCGATAAAGGACGAGAAGAAAAGGAAGTCGAAATCCGACGCGCATGTTGCTTTCACCGTTAAAGAGTCTTCTAACAAGCGCGAGGTGAGTTGGATTTTTGATTCGGGTGCCACTTCGCACATGTGCAGCGGCGAGGTTACCCTTGAAGATGCGAAGAAGGTCCAGCAGCAAATCAGCGTGGCGAACAATGCTGTGTCGACGGTGAAGGCCGTTGGCAGCGTGAAGCTCGATGCGGATATCCGGGATGGCACGTGCAAGGTTACTTTGTTCAACGTTCTGAGCATCCCTGACCTGGCGCTCAACTTGATTTCCGTGAGTAAAATTTGCAACAATGGCTACACAGTCACGTTCATGAAGGATGCATGCGAGGTGCGTTCCGCTTCCAACGAGGTGGTGGTCATTGGACGAGCACGTGATGGTCTCTACAGGTTGAGCTTGGCCGGGAAACAAGTTTCATGCGCGGCAAAGGAAGAAAACGGCATGCTGTTGTGGCACCGACGGATGGGGCATTTGAATGTGCACAGCCTGAAGACGCTTTGGTCCATAGCAACGGGGATCGATTTTGATGAAGCAGAAGTGAAGCCCTGTGTTGCGTGTTTGCAAGGTAAGCATTTTCGTCACCCCTTCAAGAAAAGTGGAAATCGCGCAGGAGAAGTGTTGGAACTGGTCCATAGCGATTTGTGCGGCCCGATGGAGAATGCGTCGATCGGTGGCAGTCGTTATTTCCTAACGTTCATCGACGACAGCAGCCGCAAGATATTCGTCTATTTCCTGAAGTCGAAAAGGGAAGTACTGGAGTGTTTTCAAGACTTCAAATCGCTGGTGGAGAACCAAACCGGCAAACGGATCGAGCGCTTACGGACCGATAATGGCACAGAATACGTGAATGGCGAGATGGAGAAGTTTCTTCGTAGGTCCGGAATCCATCATGAGGTGACGGTGCCGTACAATCCGGAACAGAATGGTCTTGCTGAGCGGGCAAACCGTACCATAGTCGAACGGGCGCGATGTCTTTTGTTCGATGCCAATCTGGAGAAACGTTTTTGGACAGAAGCTGTTTCAACTGCTGTGTTCTTGATCAACCGATCACCGACGAAAGGTCTGCGAGTGACCCCGGAGGAGCGATTCAACGGTGTGCGGCCCTGCGCGTTTTCGGCGCCAAAGTGATGTGCCATGTGGCGAAAGCGAAGCGATTGAAGTGGGATCCGAAATCCGAAGCTGGCGTCTACGTTGGTTATTCCGAACGTTCGAAAGGTCTTCGAGTGTTCAACACAAGAACAGGCAAGGTGTTCGTGTCTCGGGACGTCGTCTTCCTGAGTGAAGCTAGCGGGGAAATGCCATGAAGCAGTCGGAACGTGTACCTGGAATGACGATGGAATTAGTGAGTGACGAAATCGTTGAAGGTAATGAAGTTGCTGGAACGCCAACGGTTTCCGGCGGTACCACCGATGAAGAGCCAGAGAACCCACTGGCGGATGACGATTTGGAAGACGAAACGGACTACGACAGTGCAAATGACACCATCGAGACAGTTCGAATGAATTCGCCTGCGCTCCCCTCGCAACAAGAAGAGCAGCAACATGCTGTCAGGCGCAGCGTGCGGGAGCGCCGTACCCCAGGCAAGTAGGGTGGGGCGGGGCAAGATGGGTCACCTAAGGATGGATCACCATAACTTTGTTAATACAAACCGTATTGGTTTGTATTTGTCCGCTACTCTTTAATACACTAGTTAGCTATGCTGAAAGTCGATAAAAAGTTAATTAAACGTAAAATATAATGTTAAACAAGCAGTTTTAAAAAGTGATCGATTTTGCGCCGTGAAAAAAAGGCGGGGCAAGATGGGTCACCTTTTAAGTAATTCACATTTTCTCATCGAAAAACATCAGAATATAAGATTTGTTCCACATTCATATATGTTCCATATCCATACTGAGTGAACAAGAGCTACTAGTAAACATTTTATAAATTTATTTGGAATATAAAAAACTTTACGATTTGAGTGGTCCTAAGGCGACTTGAAATTCGATGTTTTCACTAAAAAAATATCATAATTTTATGTTATAATTTTGAGCGTTCATTCCGCTTGATTGAAGTCATTCATGAGATAGTCTTGTAATAAAAAATAAATAACTTTTGAATGCTCCAAAAATACGTTCAAAATTGAAGGTGACCCAACTTGCCCCGCGGCCGTTTATATGGAGATTATATGGAATGTATCGCATAAGTAAGAAAAATGGTTAAAAACCATTTTATTTTTTATTTCCAATGAGAGTGAATAATTTTTCAATCAATGCTCCAAACTTTTGTATATTCATGCTGGTCATCTAACAAAATTATTAACATAATCAAAACATGAGCAATGCGCCCGAAAATGGCACTGACCCATCTTGCCCCGCGACCCATCTTGCCCCGCCCCACCCTACCTTAAATTTGATATGACCTATAGTGTACTTCCTGAAACGTTTGTTGCATACCATGTAATCGACGAGCATGGCCTTTTGTGACAACTTCATCCATTTGAGATGCCTGACTACGCCAGCTTCGACAACGAAGCTTAATAAGGCATTTATGAACATTGTAGAGGAGAATCCTAATCTCATTTGGATGTGCAACGAATGCGCGAAATTGATGAAGATGATGCGATTCAAATCAACCGTCACGTCACTCGGAAATGCAATTAACGCCATCACCGAAAAGCAAGAGACCGTGCATGCCGAAATACAAAAACAGCTGACCAAACAGGGTCAACAGATTGCCCAACTGTCTAGACGAATAGCTCTATCTTCTCCTTGTCGTCAAGATCCTGATCGTGTCCTTCGTGGACCCCCTCCGAAAAGGCGCCGCGACGATGATTCGGCCGGCAACAAGCCGCTCCTTGGGGGCATCAAGATCGCGGACACTAATGTTATCACCGTTCCTGAACCTGTTGAGTTCTGGGTGTTCTGGGTGTATCTCTCGCGGATTCATCCTAGCGTCCAACCAGATGCTATCGAAAAGTTGGTGAAAGATTGTTTGCAGAGCGAAGACAATGTCAAGGCTATTCCGCTTGTGAAAAAAGAAGTTGACACTAGCCGTTTGAACCTTATTTCGTACAAGGTCGGAGTTGACCCGAAGTTCCGTGACGCTGCATTGAATGTTGCAACGTGGCCTAAAGGAATCCTGTTTCGCGAATTCGAGGATCTGAGTGCAAAAAACTTGTGGCTGCCCCGTCAGAATACACCCACCCTCTTGGTCCCTCAAGAAACCGGAACACCATTTTCGACGCCGATTACCGATGTGGACCTAACGTGTTAACTCTAACGAATACACCATCCAGCAAACCAGAACGCACTGCCTGTCGCATTAGGGGAGCCCCTGATCCTCTCGACCCAGTCGCGCATGCAGTTTCCAGCCATCGGAGTCGTTCTGGTCCTGTTGTCGAGATTGGTGACGGGGTCTCCCAACCTTCTTCCCCAGGCAAGTATGCATTTATTAGTGACAGTTTGTCGCCTGATCGAACTCCGTGTTCCAGTGATTCCCCCGAACCTGTTGAGGATCTCAGCTCCGTCGGTCGAACCAACAGCGAGCAACTACCCTCCTCTCTCATCCAGCAACGTTTCAACTGCACCATCCCACTGACTCTACAGCCAGGACGCATCGTAGACAGTCTTTTGGAAGCCCCTGATTCCTCTAGCTCAGTCGCGTTCAATCCTGCCAGCGTTCATCACAGCCGCCCTGGTCCTGCAGCTAGATGTGGATTAGGGGTCTTCCGAGCTGCGACCTCCGGCAAGTACTGTGGACCCTGCTAACTCCAATCCCGACGACGATGATCAGCTCTCCTTTCTCGGCTACCCGGAACGCACCGTAGAAAGCCTCATGGAAGCCCTCAATCCCTCCGACCCAGTCCTGCCATGCGCTGCCCTCGTTCATCATAGTCGTTCCGGTCCTGTGGTCGGATGCGGCGAGAGGGTCTTCCAACAACCTGACTACGGCGAGTATCCTTGTCTATCAGAAAGTTACCAGTCACTGGCTACTGTACAAACAACTTCCAGGACACCCGGAGATGCTGCTACGACGCGAAAAGAGGACATGGTTGTGTACTACATACCAGAATGTCGGCGGCTTGAATACAAGTGTCGAAGATTACCGCTTGGCCGTTTCGGACGGCTGCTACGACATTATTGTGCTCATCGAGACCTGGCTGGACTCTCGTACGCTTTCAAGTCAAGTATTCGGATCCGACTATGAGGTGTTTCGCTGCGATCGCAACTCTAATAATAGCAGTAAATCTTCCGGAGGTGGCGTGCTGGTAGCTGTTCGTTCCGGATTGAAGGCCAAAGCGATCGTCAACGACTCCTGGACCTGCTTGGAGCAAGTATGGATCTCCGTCAAGATGATCGACCGTACATTATTTCTATGCTCGCTGTACATACCTCCTGATAGGGTTCGGGACACTGAACTTATCGAAACTCACTGCCAGTCTGTGTTCACCATTCTGGATACCGCCCTTCCTACTGACGATGTCCTTGTAGTGGGCGACTTCAATCTTGCTGGAATCTCTTGGAGGCCATCACATAGCGGCTTCCTCTGTGTCGATTCGGAACACTCGCAGCTTCATTCTGGCGCAATAAGCATTTTAGACAGTTATAGCGCAGCTACGCTCACTCAATTCAATCACGTGTTGAATGAAAATGGACGAACCTTGGATCTATGTTTCGTGAGCACTCGAGATCAGGCACCTTACACTGCAGTGGCACCCTGTGCGCTGGTCAAAGACGTTCCTCATCATCCTCCCTTGATTATCAACGTGGAAAATTCGCTTGTCCATGACTTCGAAGATGCCGTTGCCTCCGTATCTTACGACTTCCGGAGGGCCGATCATCGTAGCATTGCTGAGGTGTTGACAAGTATTGACTGGGAACACGTTCTCGACCCGGGCGATGTTGAGACAGCCGCACTCACCTTTTCAAATATCCTGGCATACGTCGTAGACAGGCACGTCCCTAAAAGGATACAAAGCAAAGCTTCTCGGTCTCCCTGGCAGACCAGCGAACTACGAAAGATGAAGACGATTAAGAGAGCAGCCCTGAGACAGCTCACCAAACACCGCACGCTTGCTCTGAGAAACCACTACGTGAGGCTCAACCATGAATACCAGCGAACCAGTCGCCAATGCTTCTAAAGGTACCAGCGTGATATTCAGCTCAAATTCAAATCTCATCCGAAATCTTTCTGGAAGTATGTCAACCAACAACGTAAGGAATCCGGACTTCCCGCAACAATGCAGTGGAATGGAGTATCAGCTTCCACTCCTCGGGACATTTGTCGGTTGTTTGCCGAGAAATTTGCTAGCGTGTTCAATGAAGAGAGCTTAAACGCCGACGAAGTTTCTATCGCCGCTAGAAATGTTCCTCCAAATGGCCAAATGTTCAGTTCCATTCATGTCAACGATGGTATGATCTCCAGGGCCGCATCGCAACTCAAATCATCCAAAAGTCCTGGACCGGACGGCATTCCATCGGCATTCCTAAAAAAACACATCTCCTGTTTACTAGATCCACTTCAACGCCTCTACCGCATGTCACTCTCCAGCGGCGTATTCCCTTCCTGCTGGAAACTCGCTCATATGTATCCTGTACACAAAAAAGGAAGCAAACGTGACGTGGATAACTATCGTGGAATTACTTCATTGACTGCCATCTCCAAGCTGTTCGAGCTCATCATCATGGAGCCTTTGCTCTCACATTGCAAACATGTTTTGAGCCCTGACCAACACGGGTTCACTGCTGGTCGCTCCACTTCCACGAATCTGCTTTGCCTCACTTCACACATCACTCAGAGTATGATCGAACGTGCTCAGACCGATGTTATCTACACTGACTTGTCAGCAGCCTTCGACAAGCTGAACCACGCCATTGCGATCGCAAAACTCGATAGGTACGGCATTGGCGGGAGTCTCCTAGCTTGGTTCCGCTCATATCTAACCGACCGTCAGCTGATTGTGACCATAGGTGACTGCAAATCGAACTGCTTTAACGCTACCTCCGGCATACCACAAGGAAGTCATCTTGGTCCATTAATCTTCCTGCTCTATTTTAACGACGTCAATTTCGTGATTGAAGGCCCTCGGTTGTCGTATGCCGATGACATGAAGATCTTTCTTCGGAATCACTCAACTGATGATTGCGTCTTCTTGCAACAGCAGGTCACGCGTTTTGCTAACTGGTGCTCATTGAACCGAATGATTGTAAATCCAACGAAGTGCTCTATTATTACGTTCTCACGAAAGTAGCAGCCGATTATCTTCGTATACAGCATGCTAGGCACAGCTCTCGAACGTGTGCACCATGTCAAGGACTTGGGAGTCATTTTGGATTCGACGTTGACATTTAGGCAACATATCTCGTACATTGTAGAAAAATCGTCCAAGACCCTAGGGTTCATCTTCAGAATAGCCAAAAACTTTTCTGATGTCTATTGCCTGAAATCTTTGTACTGCTCCCTCGTGCGCTCTACGTTAGAGTACTGCTCTACAGTTTGGAGTCCCGGGTACAACAATGGCGTCGAGAGGATTGAATCTGTCCAGCGACGCTTTCTCCGGTTTGCTGTACGACGGCTGCCTTGGAGAGACCCGTTCCGATTACCCAGTTACGAGAGCAGATGCCAACTGATCGATCTAGATCTACTGCGTACAAGGAGGGATGCCGCCAGAGCATTGACGATCGCTGATACGTTACAGGGACGAATAGATTGCGGAGCGTTGCTGGAACAAATCGACGTAAATGTCCAGCCGCGATCACTCCGCAATAGCATCATGCTGAGACTACCACTTCGACGAACTAACTATGGACTACATGGAGCTTTTGGGGGCTTGATGCGCGTTTTCAATAGGGTGGCGTCCTAGGGGCAAGACAGATACAGCGAGAGTAACTCTGTTATCGAAGTGTTGCTCAGAATTCCTCTGGATAGCTCTGGATCACTCTGGTTTGCCCGAAAAGTTGCCTGATACCAGTGAAAAATCGAGCAGTCTTGCCCGATTTCTCGCTTCGTATCGACGTTTCTGAATGGATTCGAGCGAAAATAGTTACTCAGGATTGCTCAGAGTTGCTCCGGATTGCACAGTGTCTCGCCCCTAGGTGGCGTCATTCTTCGACTTCCACTTGACACGCAACGCACTACGTCGTAGTTTTTTTTGTCTTTTTTTAGCAACAGAAATAACTGACGAATTCATTGTTATGTACCTTAGTTTAAGTTTCAATACCTTGACTGCGCTATTATGTTCCAACTTGTTTGTGTTTGACCTTTGAATTTGTTTTCTAATATTATTGTTATCATAATTATTATTATTATTTTTAAACCATCATTGGGGCTCTAGTAAGCCTGTTGATGTAGATCAAATAAATAAATAAATAAATAGAGCATGAACGAGCAACCGATCCACAATCGGTCCACGAGGCAATGGACGACGACGATCGTGAGCTGTGGCGTGAGGCCATGGAGGCTGAGATGCAAGCGTTGAAGACCAACAAAACGTGGAAGTTAACGGAACTACGGATTAGCAAACTAATATTCTAGGGCTTACTGGTCCAAGTGGTCTACTTTCAACTGCCGAATCTGAATATCAAATTAAATAAAAATAATTTTCGAGTTTTGGCCACCTGAATCTCTTTAGTGCTGTGGGAGATTGTGTCTCCTGGAAGCGTGTTGCAGTGGTGCTTAGTTGTTGCTTCTCTCATGTTCCGAACCGCGTGGCACCACAGTACAGGCAAATCACCGTGTCCAAAACCACACTGAGCTCAATTTCCGTCACCAAGTATGTAACTTTTCTTCCGAGTTTTAGAAATTTATTACCAATAATTTATTGAAAGCTATAATTTAATACAAACGCATTTACAAATATAATTTTAAATTCTAACAATTTGAACGCGTCCTGCTTGCGCAAGAAAATTTTTACTTCTAATCCAACATGCAAATTTGAACCTGCTTGCTGCGATTGCGGCTCGCGCGGTTTGTTAGGTGCCACGGCAACCCGTTCACGTGGTCGCGACGGTTGGGTCGACGTCGAGCGTCGGCACTCGGCAGTGCCCGAGCAAAAATATTCGCGCTGCTTATAGTGTTCGTAACACTGGTGGTAGTGTAGTGTTCGTGCCATGGTACAACTTGTCAAGAAAATGATTTCAGTGCTGTTGCGATTAACTTTTACACGTGCTTTTACAAAGCGTCTGATTTTATTGAAAGCTAATTACAAACTGAAAATTACAGAATGAAAATTCCGTTGCTATGGATACTGGTTCTGCATGACTACTTTGATAGGGAATACAATTCAAATTCAAATATGCTATAAGATTTATGGCTGGTTGTGGTATCTGCTTAATATTATGGTTTGGTAACATCTCCCTCCTAAGAGAGAACGAAGTCTTGAAGATGTCGTGGAAGCCTGATAGTTCTGGTTGGCCTCGGTACCAACGGTGTAGAACTGCTGGAAGGTCCAGGTCGGCTGACGGATTCATTTCGCTCATCAGGAAGGTCAGGTAGCTCTTGTGCTGACAAGAACGACGAATCTTCCGCAACCATCAGTGGTGCTAGCGGTTCCACGGGTGGCATTGCATTTGGTGTGATTCCAAAATCGTTCAACAAAACAAATAACGGTAGCTCAATTTCCGCTTCTTCTTGTTTTCCAGAATCGTTGCTTCGGATTTGATCGATGTGCGACCGAATCAGTCGCTTCCGTCCAGAGGGTGCGTCGAGAAGTACGTTGTAGTGTACATTCCCAATCGCCTCGATCACAACTCCGGACTGCCACTTCCAGCTGGTGTTATTCCTGTGAACCTTCACAAGAACAGTTGCTCCAGCAGAAAATCGTCGCGTTCGGGAAGGTCCGGCTGCTGCCGGTGGATGTGGAGTTGAAACAGAAGGCTTGAGCAGATCCAACGTAGTCCGCATGCGCCTGCCATTCAGGATCTCGGAAGGGGACTTACCCTCGAGCAGGTTGGATGGAGTTGCTCGATAGACCTGCAGAAACGTTTGGAGAGCGGCAGATGCTGGTAATCCTTCTCCCTCCTGGATTTTGCGGAGTGACCTCTTGAGCGTGTCGACGAACCTTTCCGCTTGCCCGTTCGACTGGGGATGGAACGGTGCGGTGCGGAGGTGGATGATGCCCAAGTTCTCGCAGAAGGAACGGAATTCGTAGCCGGTGAACTGCGTTCCGTTGTCGGACACAATCACTTTCGGTATGCCGAATCTGGCAAAAGCCTCTTGAAGGAAACCAATCGTTGTAGAAGCAGTTGTCGATTTCGTCAGGAAAATCTCCGGCCACTTGGAAAACGAGTCGACCACAACCAGATAACTGAACCCGTTTGTCGGTCCAGCGTAGTCGACATGAATGCGCTCCCAAGGTCCTTCAGCGCTCTGCCACGGATGTGGCTCTGCTTGTGGTGGAGATTTCTGCGCATTTGCACAGCTGGAACAGTTGCGAACGTACTCACCGATGTCGTCGTCAAAGTTCGGCCAGTAGATACTACCCCGAGCGATGGCCTTGACTCGCTCGATGCCGGGATGACCTCGGTGTAGTTGCTTCAGCAGCTTTTTCCGGAAGCACTCCGGAATTACCAGTCGTTCCATCATCATCACGCAGCCTTGAACTACTGATAATGACTCCCGCCGGTGGAAGAACGATTGTAGCGCCGAATCGTGAATAGATTTTCCGCTTTTCGGCCACCCAGTTTTGATGAACCGGACGAGCTGCTGCATCGATGGGTCCTCCGACGTGGCTTGTTTGACCATTTGGAACGTGATTGGCAACTGCTCGAGGTTACTGTCCAGAACGCATTGAAGATCAGGCTCAACGTTGAGGCTTGCTACCACGAATTCTTCCTCTGGACGTTCGTGGTTACTGATGAGCCGCGATAGTACATCCGCGTACCCGAAATTGTTGGTCGATACGAACTCGATGTCGAAATCGTACCCGAGCAGTGTGAGCGCCCATCGCTTCAGCCGGTTGGCCGTGTGAATGGGAATGCCTTTCTTCGACTCGAAGACTTTCACGAGTGGCTGATGGTCAGTCTGCAGCTTGAACCTTCGTCCCAACAGCATGCGGTGGAACTTGGTGACAGCAAAGACCAGAGCGAGCGCCTCTTTTTCAATTTGCCCGTAGTTTTGCTCTGCCGACGACAGCGTCTTGGAAGCATGAGCAATTGCCTTGATTCGTCCGTCTGGGAAGCGATGCATGATGACCGCCCCTATGCCGGTTTTGGATGCATCACCCGCCACGATAATCTCGAGCGAAGGGTCGTAGTGGGTGAGGAGCAGGTCCGACTGCAGAATGCGCTTGATGTCGGTGAAAGCTTGCTGGCATTCGGCGCTCCAGACAAACTTTGCGTCCTTCTTCAAAAGTTGGTCTAGTGGCCTTCGAAGTTGGTGCATTTCACGGATGAATTTTCCGTAAAAGTTGACCGCCCCCAGGAATGATCGCAGGGTGGAAACATCAGTGGGACGCGGCATCGAAGATATGGCTGCTGTCTTCTCTGGATCTGGACGTAGTCCGTTCTCGTCCACTATGTGCCCCAGGTACTTGATTTCGTCCTGGTAGAAATGGCACTTTTCCAGCTTCAAGCGGAAACCGTACTCCTGTAGACGGTTGAAGAGAGTGCACAGCGTCTCATAGTGCTGCTCCTTGGTCTTGCTGAACAGGATGAAATCGTCCAGGAACACTTCGACGCCTTCAATCCCAGCGATCATGGTGTGCATCAGCTGCTGGAATGCACCGGGTGCTGACTTGACACCAGGAGCCAGCCTGTTGAAATGGAAGAGGCCCCGGTGTGTGTTGATGGTGAGCAGCCGCTTTGATGCTTCATCGACTTCTACCTGGAGGTAGGCATCCGACAGGTCGATGATGCTGAACACCTTGCTTCCGGCCAACTTCGAGAAGATGTCGTCCGGTGTTGGGAGAGGAAAGTTGTGTGCTTCCAGCATTGCGTTCAGCCCGGTCGAATAGTCGGCGCAAATTCGAATTTTACCACCAGGCTTCCGAACCGCAACGATCGGTGCTGCCCAGTCGGAGTATTCTACTGGCGAGATGATACCCAACTGCTGCAGACGTTCGAGCTCCGCATCGACCAAAGGAATGGCGTTGTACGGTACCGGGCGTTTGGGTCGGAAAACCGGCCTGGCATCTGGTTTCAGGTGGAGGCTGACTTGAGCTTTCTGGCAGTGCCCAAGAGTGTCCTGAAAAACTTCGGGGAACCGCATGAGGAAGTGCTTTCCAGAAAAGGAGTTAGAATTGGATTGATTCACCTGATTGACAAACGATGACAATGGCTTCGTCCACATGTCGAAGAGGTCCATCCACTCCGAGCCGAACAGGTGGAGTCCCTTGACCGACGTGACTCGGCACAGCCCAGGCTTGATGACGTCGTTGACACCTACGAGGCAGGTGAATTCCCCCAGCAGAGGAAGAGGGTCTCTGGATGCGGAGAGTGCTTCGCAGGTCGATGGCTTGAGTGATGGCGATCCAACCTTTCTCCAGGTCTCTTCACTGATGATGGTGATTGGTGACCCGCTGTCAAGCTGCAGTGTGGCTTGACGACCGTTGAGCGTTGTCGTGACGAACCGGGTGAGTGCACCGGTGTGGCTTACCGTGTGGACGATGTTGGCTTGGTACTTGGTCTTCTTCTGGTGCTTCTTACCCTTCTTCTGGTTGGAGTTGTCACCAGCGGTCGGGCTTGATGGCTTGGTGAAGCAACCGCAGTACCCCTCCTTATGTCCCATGCGGTTGCATGATTTGCAGAGGTGGCTGCTAGTGGTGTGCCGAGACCAGATTTATCGATATAATCGATATCGGTTTACCCAATTATCGATATCGAAACGATATCGGTTTCCAATTATCGATATCGAATCCGATATCCGATAATGAATGAAATATGACATTTTATTCTAAAATGTAGTAATTATATACATTTTACGGTTTCTGTTTCGCTGATGACTTTTTAAAGTGAAAATATTAACTTTTGAAGCCATTTCAAAGACAAATGCTGAGAAGAGACTGACATGGCATTTCCAGTTATTAATTTTCTTGTAGCCTTGATGCAACAGCGGGAAGCCATGTTTATTAACCCTCGAGCGATCGCGCTGTTGTATTTTGTACAACACGTTGAAAAAATCTCGCTTTTTGTACTCAGCGTTAGCGTGGTGCTGACGCAGGTAGCCAACCGCGCAAGCACATAACATAAGTGGAACTCCATGGTCAGAGCGAAGGAAAAAGTTGTATCCTTTTCCAGCACGCGAAACTGTTATATCTATATATATAAAAATGAGTTTGAAGTTTCTTTGAGGCAACAAAACTCAAGAACGGGTGGACCGATCAGCATAAGTCTTGCATGGTTCGATTCGTATTCGTGGTGGCTGTGTTTATATGTTCAAAAAGTTACAAAAATGAACTGAAAAATGTAAGAAAATTGATAAAGTGCTGATTTTTTATAAGCTGGGAAGGAAATCAACACGATCGAAATGAAACCAATCTAGAGTGCGGTGCTATTTTGAGCTCAACAGTTGTCAAACCACCACAAGACGGCAAGACAAAGTTTGCCGGGACAGCTAGTCTTTCATAAAAGGCGTCGAACTGTCACTTATTTTGGTAAACAAAAAACATCTGATCCAACCAGTATTCCAGTTTTGGCAAAGAATACAGGAACGAAGATTGGCATCTGAGATATGCGCAAAACTAGCTGCTGGAAATCCACTTATTCATGTTGTTATAAATTCATGGAAATCTTCGAAATAAAATATCCACGCTTCACATATCGATCTCCCTTTATATTTAAAGCCATAAAACGTACTTTCGACTTGAGTTTACAAAGTTTTATTACAATTTATGCTCTGTTTTAGATTTCCACGTGCTGCCAGTCTAGATCTATGAGGTCTTTGTTTTACTTCACAGCAATGAAAAATGGTATACATGCTGAAAAATAGTATGGCAATAATGTTATAATGCGTTTGACATTTCGGTGCCCTGTATACCAGCGTACGAACTCGGAAAGGCATCAACTTTTTGAGCCAGAGTTCCACTTATGTTATGTGGCGCAAGTTACGGAAGGTTAATACTCTCAATACAGATTTCTTAATTGCTCTACTCTTCCCTTGTTGACCCTTAAGTAAATAATATTGTCACTTCGCCACTATATCGAACGTCGCACAATTCGCGACGTTTTTGGAAGTAGTGTGCATCTATCTCCTCTCCTTGTCATCAGCAACAAAGCGCAGGAGTCCCAAAAAAGTGGCGACCCTTTTGGAAAAAGAAACATGCAATTTTTGATTGATTGTCTTTCTTGATTCCAACCGAATAGACAATATGCCGTTAAACCTTACGTTGAACTATCCATTCGTAATAACTCCACTGAAACGTCAGCTGATTTCCTAAATCAGCGAGACTTGAAAATTTTCTCTTGCTGCAAACTTATGCCGTTTTTCTTTATTATCCAGTTCCAACCTGGGTTGAAACTGGATCAGATCACAGTTTCAACCCCAACCCGACTTCGGTTTCGTTTGTACTAAAGTTTGTTTGACGTTGTTTGTTTACACATTTTCCGCCAATCCAGTTCCAACCCAGGTTAAAAAAGAAAAACGGCATTAGTTGGCTAAATAGCACTGATGGACTGTCCGATATCGCGCGGAGAATATCGTCGATATCGGATTTTAAATTATCGGATATCGTATCGATAATTTGAACCCGATAATTATCGATAATATCGGATTTATCGATACAGTAGACGTTCGATAAGTGCAACATGTTTACGTTTCAGTTACCGAATGAAATTCGCTAACTGCAACGACTGACAGCCGTCAAACAGTTGTCAAATGCTGTTGGACGCAGCCAGAATGCACTCAAAAACATCGCAATGCAGCTGCAGTGCATCCGAAAAACATCGCAACTCGATTGACGTTTTGTTTTTGACAGATAGCGGTGCGATAACTGCAAAATTGTTGCACTTAGCGGACTTGCAGTTAAAAAGCATTGCAGTTAAACCGTTTGCACCGAGCGAACGTCTACTGTATCGGCACACCCCTAGTGGCTGCTGTATGTGCACTCCTTGACAAAATGCATCTGTCCGCATTGCCAGCAGGGCGTCTTCGGGGATTTGGCTTCCGGCTTGAACGAGGGCCTCGGAGCGTCGCTCGATCTCTTCTTCTCGCTGACGGCGTGAACTGCTGCTTTCGAGCTGGCTGGATGCTCAATCAAGCTGGTGTCCGCCTTCAGATTAACGAGCTGCTGGAACTCGTCGATGAGAGTTTGAAGAGTCACTGGTGCGTCCGGTCTCTCATGCTCCATCCGGGTGAGCAATCGCGCTCGAATGTCCGCATGCTTGGATGCCTTCAGTCCGGTGACGAAAACCAGACATTTAAACTGATCGATGGTCAGGTTCGCAAAATCGAAGTCTTCGCACGCTCGATTGACTCGTCCGCCGTACGTGATGATGTCGTCACCCTCACTTTTTGATAGTTGAAGGCACTGGAACCGCCGGCGAAAAAGTGAGGTTTGCTCACCGAAAATTTTTTTCAGCGTGCTCACCGTGTCGTCGAACGTGACATCCCTCGGCAGCCGCGGAAGGATGTAGTTAAGATACCGGCTGTGGGAGGTGGTATCCAACTTTCGCAGCAGCAGACGAACTTTGGCTGCGTCGTCCAAATGGCGTGCGTCGCTTTCGAAAAGGTCCGTGTAGCGTGCGAACCACTTCTCGAATGTGACGCCATTTTCTGGGTCGAAAACGAACTCGCTGATGTTCGAGGAGAGCGCTTCCAGCGTGTGTTCCGGATTCTGCTGATTCGGAGCTGCAATCCGCTGCAGAAGCTGGGTGATGTGGAAAATCGCCGTTTGGATGTCCTCGATCGGCTGTCCAGCTGGTTCTCCTCCTGCGCAAGCCATTTTGGATGATTCGGTGCTGCTGTGGGCTTCGATTTTCGTCTTTTTATTTAAAACCTCGCCGCCAAAAACTGTTGCGATTAACTTTTACACGTGCTTTTACAAAGCGTCTGATTTTATTGAAAGCTAATTACAAACTGAAAATTACAGAATGAAAATTCCGTTGCTATGGATACTGCAGAACCACATGACTACTTTGATAGGGAATACAATTCAAATTCAAATATGCTATAAGATTTATGGCTGGTTGTGGTATCTGCTTAATATTATGGTTTGGTAACAAGTGCTATCTTGATGGAAGACAATAATCAGTATGGAACTAATTTCAAGATAATTGTATCATTGGATCTGTACATGTTGATGATATTACAGCCGAGTCCAAGGAATTTCGGATCACATCAACGCGTTTGTTTAGCCCCAACCACGTGTTTGCAATATTATAAAAAATCGACTTATAAGTACTTACACACCATCTAGTGCACATGCCTCATTGCTTGGTAAATGCATCTCCTTCCCGGTACGCCAAACTACCTCGTATCCGTTTGCCCTTGAGTGCCATTCCGTAGGGAAGCAGGGCCGGCTGCCGGACGAAAATGCCCCTCCGCTCCGGGGTCCAGGCACGGAACACCGCTTCCGATTCGGCCGGCAGGTTGATGGCAATCCATCCGGCCGACGATAGGACCACATCGGCCACGGATACGTGCTTCTCCTCGCCGTACAGGAGTATGTCCGGTGCGGCTTGCAGCGGGGGCCACTTGGCCAACCGTTCCGGGTCGGCTCGTGGCACGCGGAGGTACTCCGTGCCCAGGAGACTCCGGTAGACTTCATCCGCGTTGACGGTGTCGCAGATCAGCGTTGGGAGGTTCGGGGAAGCGTACAGGAGAACGCGGGTCGACTCGGGACCTTCGATGTAGTCTAGGCGACCGAGACCGGCTAGGAATAGGGTCAGTCCGGTCTTCATGAGGTAGGCTCTCGGGCGGATCATTTGCTTCGGTAGGGTTAGGAGAAGTTCGTCGGTGGTCAGGAGATTCGTGATCTGTTCCGGTTGGACCACTCCGGGGGTATCGTAGCACCATTTGCTGTTGATGAAGTCCTCGCTTTTCTCGTTCAGGGTCAGGATGGGCGCCGCACCGCCGCCCCTTTGCGCTACCGAGAAGTGATCGAAGCCCTCGGACTTTTCCGGGGCGAAGGTTTGACCGATGTGTCCGATGAGGGTGGCAAACTGAGGAGATCCGGTGTTCCGGGCTTGGTGCTTGCGAAGTTTCTCCTCTTCGATGAGGATGGCTCGTTCGGACTGGAGGCGCTTCGAACGAAGATACAGACGGTAGTCGGAAGGTCTCAGGATGGGGAATTTCAGCATTTTGAGGGTAGTTCCGGGCCAGGGACAGGCCGTTGCCCGTTGGACCAAGTCGGAAGCTTTAACTTTGCAAAGATCCGATCGGAGCAGCGCGTTGAAGAGCGAACTCTTGCCAACGTTGGTGCAGCCGACCAGGTAGACATCGCCGCGAGTTCCCCAAACGTTGTGGATCTTGGTGATGAGCTGTTCGACTCCGTAACCGGTGGTAGCCGAGATGAGGGAAACGTGCTTGATGTTGTTCTTGGTGAAGCCGGCATCCAGGAAGGTTTTGGTCAGATTGTTGCGTATGTTGTCCAGGTAGCCCGGGCAGTCGCGTGGAATTAGGTCCACTTTGTTTCCGACGACGATGATCGATCGGCTTGGGCCAAGAATTTCCGATAGGCCTGGCCAGATGGAGCACGGGAAGTCCAGGAGGTCGACCTAAAAAAAAAACGTCAGAGCGTGAGCGGAAAACATTTGAAGAATGCCCTTAGAATCTTACCAGTAGCAACACCAGCGCTTTCTTGTCCCGAATCGACGATATCATCTCGACGTAATCGTCCGGCGACACCGTCACGTTGATGGCCGTGTTGTAATTCTTCAGAAAGTGGCACCGCTGACAAATGCTGATCTGCAACTGTTGCTTCGTCCGTCCCTTGTACAGCTGACTGGGCAGATAGCCGGGAATGCTCGGTTCGGCGCACTGCAACAACGCTCCGCAACCACCGCACGGAATGTTCGAAACCGGTTCCCGCGGATCCGGTGTCCCATAGAACGACTTCCGATCGTCGTCTTCATCCTCATCGTAGTACTCGTAGTCGGACATCCATTCGCCCGTTGTCGGGGCCACATCTTCGGGGATCTCCTCGCGGGGTGCCCTCTCGACCTTCCGCACTAGCTTCTGGTAGGGGAAATAGTCAACCACCTCTTCGGATTCCTCGGCGTCCACGGGGGACGGTTCCTGCAGCCGTTCGCCATACAACTGCTCCAGAGCGATCGGGAAGGGACGAGCCCGGATCTGGTGCGTGGCATGATCACGCCGAGCCTTTTCCATCCGCGACTCTATGATCTTATTGCGCCGGTAGCCCAGCTTCAGTGTGTTGTCCTCCACAAACGAGCTGTAGCGGATTTTGTCCTTGAGCTGCTCGAACAGCTCCTCCGACGAGCTGGCTTCGAACTTCCCGCTGGTGGAGGAACATTGCCGTACCAATAGCACTGAACGATGGAACGATTTCCTCACGTGGTTTATGGAATATTGTAAACTTTTCACAGAATTTCGTAACATTTTACGCACTTGAATCTATACCGTTTCGACTGATAAGACTGCGACGAAGCGCGAAGCGAACGCCGGTGAACTAAAAATATCACGCTGAATGTTTTTCGTGCTTTCTGTTGTGATTCCACGATTCGCGTGATTCGGTAGCGCACGTGTTCCAAAAACATCGCATGTGGCTGCGTCCCCAAAATTAGTTAAAAAAAAACGCAAATTTCCCTCCGTGCTCTTTGTTTTTTTTTGTACTCTCATCCGTCACAACAAAAAATCGAAAAGTTTCGTTCGCGCGCCGGGCCCGGAAGATTTCCAATCCGCGCGTCGGTACCGTTCGTTCGGTCCTGGTTCCCGACCACGGAAGATAAATGAGTGAGTGTCCGTCATCTTTCCGTCGGTGCCGGAGCTGTCGTCTGCGATGACGAAACGTCGCCGCCAGCTGTATGTGGTAGTGGTCTTTTTGCTGTTTCTGCTGCTGGCGATCATCTTCGTGGCGAACTTTTTCTTCATCAACTGGTTGAGCGGCGCCGCGGTGGATGACCGGCGGCCATTGCCGGCACCGCCGCCGGATGTGGCACACCGGAAGAACGATGCCATAGACGATGAACAACAGCATCAGCCACATGAGGGATTGAAGGCTAGTCGGGCGGATGGCATCCTGGGAGCGGTGCAGTTCCGGGTGGGGAAACTGAAAGCCGTGTTCCGGAATCGAAATCCGCGCTATTATCCGGTGAAGCGAGGACTGCTGCGGTCGTTTTCCGCCAAGAGCTACAACATATCAACCGTTTGGAAGACGGCCGGTACGGTAAGTGGAATAAGTTTTTTTTTATGACCAAGTACAACACAGCTACAGTAGACGTTCGGTAAGTGCAACATGTTTACGTTTCAGTTACCGAATGAAATTCGCTAACTGCAACGACTGACAGCCGTCAAACAGTTGTCAATTGCTGTTGGACGCAGCCAGAATGCACTCAAAAACATCGCAACGCAGCTGTAGTGCATCCGAAAAACATCGCAACTCTGTTGACGTTTTGTTTTTGACATAGCGGTGCGATAACTGCAAAATTGTTGCACTTAGCGGACTTGCAGTTAAAAAGCATTGCAGTTAAACCGTTTGCACCGAGCGAACGTCTACTGTACACTATAGACACTATAGATTCCATAGACTCGCGGAGACATTGTTGAGCAATACGATTTTAGTGTGTTTTGCCGTGAATTTAGAGTGTACCGAGCGAATATGACGTCACAAAAACCACTGTCGTTATTGAAATCGTGACGTCATGCTCGTTTGGCTACACGAACTGGCAGTTCGTTTGGATACACTGAAAAAACTGCAAATATTGTATGCATGTGTCGCACACATAGATTTTTGCAATTTGTTAAAAATATAATTAATATGTGTATTGACACATAGATAACCCTTTTTCATGTGTGGACACACATAGTTTATATAAGGTCCATAGATTTTATGTGCGATCCAGCGTGGTAAACGATTATGTGTGAACAAATAAAATTTATAAATCAAATCCATGGATTTTTGCCAATAAAAATGTGTGGAATTTTTGCAGTGTACAGTAGACGTTCGCTCGGTGCAAACGCTTTAACTGCAATGCTTTTTAACTGCAAGTCCGGTAATTGCAATAATTTTGCAGTTATCGCACCACTATCTGTCAAAAACAAAACGTCAACTGTGTTGCGATGTTTTTCGAATGCACTTTATCTGCAATGCGATGTTTTTGAATGCAGTTTGGCTGCGTCCAACATGAATTGATAGCCGTTTGACGCCTGTCAGTCGTTGCAGTTAGCGAATTCCATTCGGTAACTGAAACGTCAACATGTTGCAGTTATCGAACGTCTACTGTACAGTTGTATTCGCCTTCGCGAGTCAATGGAATCTACACTGAAAAACAAGAGAACCCAAATTTGAGTACAGTAGACGTTCGCTCGGTGCAAACGGTTTAACTGCAATGCTTTTTAACTGCAAGTCCGCTAAGTGCAACAATTTTGCAGTTATCGCACCGCTATCTGTCAAAAACAAAACGTCAACCGAGTTGCGATGTTTTTCGGATGCACTGCAGCTGCATTGCGTTGTTTTTTAGTGCATTCTGGCTGCGTCCTACAGCATTTGACAACTGTTTGACGGCTGTCAGTCGTTGCAGTTAGCGAATTTCATTCGGTAACTGAAACGTAAACATGTTGCACTTATCGAACGTCTACTGTAATTTTCAAAGAAAATATTCACAAATCCCATACAACCTTTCGATATTATTTTTAGCTCATCCAAGTACAGTAGACGTTCGATAAGTGCAACATGTTTACGTTTCAGTTACCGAATGAAATTCGCTAACTGCAACGACTGACAGCCGTCAAACAGTTGTCAAATGCTGTTGGACGCAGCCAGAATTCACTCAAAAACATCGCAATGCAGCTGCAGTGCATCCGAAAAACATCGCAACTCGGTTGACGTTTTGTTTTTGACAGATAGCGGTGCGATAACTGCAAAATTGTTGCACTTAGCGGACTTGCAGTTAAAAAGCATTGCAGTTAAACCGTTTGCACCGAGCGAACGTCTACTGTAGTAATTCTAAATAAAAAAAAACAAGTTAAGAAAATGTAGACTATTTCAACTGTCAGTGTAATTTATTTTTAACTACAAATTTTGAAAGAGGGAAAAGCCTCTTTGAGTGATTTCCTCATCTACGAAATCTTTCTCAAAAAGGCACAAATTATCTTTTCAAAAAATCGTTATACATAATATAAACTTAAAACTAAAGGCTCCTCCGGAAAAGTATCCATAGTCGAGCCGTGATCTTGATGCGGATTTGTCATGGGATGAACCAAGGTACAGTAGACGTTCGATAAGTGCAACATGTTTACTTTTCAGTTACCGAATGAAATTCGATAACTGCAACGACTGACAGCCGTCAAACAGTTGTCAATTGTTGTTGGACGCAGCCAGAATGCATTCAAAAACATCGCATTGCAGATAAAGTGCATCCGAAAAACATCGCAACTCTGTTGACGTTCTGTTTTTGACAGACAGCGGTGCGATAACTGCAAAATTGTTGCACTTAGCGGACTTGCAGTTAAAAAGCATTGCAGTTAAACCATTTGCACCGAGCGAACGTCTACTGTAATATTTCTACGACGAAGAAATTTTGAACATCAAGGACAGGAATCGACCTAACGGACGCAATTCTTGAAAACTGGAAAAAATAAATTTTAAAGAGTATCAAACAGCATAACCAATTTCTATAAAATATCTGTGAAGAATTTTCATCATGACGTAAGAATTACAACCTATAATATCTCTAACAGATACTGGCTATTTCAATGAGATGTAACAATGTTTCACTCGTTTTATTTTATTTTTTAATTTTCAACACAAAACTTGTAGAGGCATTCATTATATTTTAGCCTTTTTAGTTTTTCAGCCGAAGTTATAATGTTAACATAGCAAATGAAAAAAAATGTTATCATTGTTTTAGTTGATTAATTAATGTATGTATTTTAACAAAAACAAATGCTTTGGGAATTACAATAAAAAATTAGATAAAAGCACAGTTTTTGAATGGTATTAAAAACTCATCTAAAAATTTATAAAGCGATATTTTTTGTCGTATTTTCAATGTAAAGTCAACCACAGTGTTAGAAATGTAGACTATTTCAACAAAAATACTACAGTAGACGTTCGCTCGGTGCAAACGGTTTAACTGCAATGCTTTTTAACTGAAAGTCCGCTAAGTGCAACAATTTTGCAGTTATCGCACCGCTATCTGTCAAAAACAAAACGTCAACAGAGTTGCGATGTTTTTCAGATGCACTACAGCTGCATTGCGATGTTTTTGAGTGCATTCTGGCTGCGTCCAACAGCAATTGACAACTGTTTGACGGCTGTCAGTCGTTGCAATTAGCGAATTTCATTCGGTAACTGAAACGTAAACATGTTGCACTTATCGAACGTCTACTGTATTTGGATTAACAAATATTAATGTCGAAAAGTTTTCGTGAGTTTTCAGTTTGTATTAATTGATTTGTATGAAATTTGTGAATATTTTCTTTGAAAAATTACTATTAAAACAGCACCAGAAATCAAAGTGCCTTATCAGACCCGATTGTTTAGTCACTTTTGGTCTATTCTGGACATGATAAAGCATTGAAATTTTGATAGCACGACTATTCAAAAAATATTCAATAGTGAAAATAGTGAAAAAATTCAAAAAAATTGGTTTATTGGAGCAATTTTCAATTTTATAGAGTTGGTGTCTTCGGCAAGATAGTGTATTCCAGTAGTACCTACAAACTTGTAGAACATATCACGTTGAAATTTTACGATATAATCATGGAAAAGTTCAAAAAACTGATTTTGAGGTTGTTGTTTAAACTTTCATATTTTCTCCAAAAATATGAAGTCCAAACTACAGTAGACGTTCGCTCGGTGCAAACGGTTTATCTGCAATGCTTTTTAACTGCAAGTCCGCTAAGTGCAACAATTTTGCAGTTATCGCACCGCTATATGTCAAATACAAAACGTCAACAGAGTTGCGATGTTTTTCGGATGCACTACTGCTGCACTGCGATGTTTTTGAGTGCATTCTGGCTGCGTCCAACAGCAATTGACAACTGTTTGACGGCTGTCAGTCGTTGCAGTTAGCGAATTTCATTCGGTAACTGAAACATAAACATGTTGCACTTATCGAACGTCTACTGTATTATTGGAGTTGCAACGCAGCTCAATGATCATCAAAGTAATCATTGAAAGTTTGTTAGTCAGTAAGTGTCATTAGAAATAAAGATTATTCCATGTTCAACCACAAATCAAGATAGACGTGTTTTTTACTACTCCGGTACGGTTCACTTCGCTCGTATAAGCCAATAGGTTGTGGGCCCAACCACACGAATCGGGACCGGTGAAGTTTTGAAGATTTTTTCAACCGTCGGACAATTTTTTGGAGAAAATGGAAAAGTCGTTTGCAAAACTCAACGGGACCAACTACGACAACTGGAGTTTTCGTATGAAGCTACTCTTGTTGAAGGAAGGAAGTTGGACGGCCCTGAACGATCCCAAACCCGAACCCGTAACTGCTGCCTGGAAATCGAAGGACGAGCAAGCGCTGGCGACAATTGGACTGGCCGTGGATGACAACCAGTTGGTCCACATCAGGAAGGCTCAATCCGCTGCCGAAGCTTGGGAGACTCTGGAAAAGTTTCACGTCAAGAGGACACTCAGCACGAAGGTTTCAGTTATGCGGAAAATTTGTCGACTGCGTCTGGAGAAGAACGGAAACATGGAGGAACACATTTCAAGCCTGACAGAACTTTTTGAGAAGCTGAACGATCTGCAACCTGAAAAAATTCTCGACGATCAGTGGCTGGTATCAATCCTCTTCAGCAGCATACCGGACGAATATGAGACCCTGGTTACCGCTCTGGAAGCAAGGCCGGAAGAAGATCTCACACTGAACCTGGTGAAAGGGAAGCTGATCGATGAATGGCAAAAGCGAGAGCAACGTTTCAAGACTGAAGATACCTCCGAAACCGCTTTGCAAGTCGGGAGAAAGAGTGCTGCTGACCGGTGCTACTTTTGCAAGAAACCGGGTCACCAGAAGATCGATTGCGAGAAGTTCAAGGCTTGGAAGGCTGAGAAAAATAAACAACCGAAGATCACCAAGAAACAGAAAGCGAACACCGTGGTGCAGGATGACGACACAGAGGAGAACTGGGCGTTTTGGACCGGAAATATGATGAAGCATGAGGACAAGTGGATTCTGGATTCTGGAGCAACGTGCCATATCTCAAACCGTCGCGAGTTCTTCGACACCCTGGATGAAACGGTTCTGGAAGCTGTTTGGGTTGCTAATGGGATGAAGGCTGAATCCAAAGGTCGTGGATCTGGAAAGATTGTAGTGTTGGATGGTGCAGGCAACCGCCGAGTGATAATGCTGGAAGCAGTGCTGTATGTACCTGACATGAAGTCGAACCTTATATCCGTCAAGCGACTGGTGAAGAAGGGATTCAGTGTGACGTTCGATGAAACCGGAGCGAAAATTGTCAGAGACGGAACGATCGGTGCAGTTGCTGAGTTTGAACGAGGTTTGTTTGTAATGAAGCAATGCAACGAGTCTGCGTCATTGGTGACTTCGGCTAGCGAGTGTATCCATGTCTGGCATCGGCGGCTAGGCCATCGAGATTGCGATGCAGTTTTGAAGCTCAAAGATTTGGCCCTTGGAGTGTCTGTGAAGGCGTGTAGCTGCAAGGAAATTTGTGAAGCGTGCATTCAAGGTAAAATGAACAGAAGCCCTTTTCCGAAGACATCTGAAAGTCAAACGACAGCAGTAATGGATCTGGTCCATACAGATATTTGCGGACCGATGCGGACTACAGTAGACGTTCGATAAGTGCAACATGTTTACGTTTCAGTTACCGAATGAAATTCGCTAACTGCAACGACTGACAGCCGTCAAACAGTTGTCAAATGCTGTTGGACGCAGCCAGAATGCACTCAAAAACATCGCAATGCAGCTGCAGTGCATCCGAAAAACATCGCAACTCGGTTGACGTTTTGTTTTTGACAGATAGCGGTGCGATAACTGCAAAATTGTTGCACTTAGCGGACTTGCAGTTAAAAAGCATTGCAGTTAAACCGTTTGCACCGAGCGAACGTCTACTGTAGTACCATTGGGGGACGAAAATATTTTCTGACATTCATCGATGACTACAGCAGATACACGGTAGTCTACATCCTGCGGAACAAATCAGAAGCCCTGGAGAAACTGGAGGAATACGTAGAGATGGCGAAAACACAGTTCGGCAAGAAACCGAAGGTAATTCGTTCCGATAATGGAGGTGAGTACACTGGCAAACGTGTGAGATTATTTCTGAAGCGGAACGGGATTCTTGGTCAGTTTACTGCTCCATACACCCCTCAACAAAATGGAGTTGCGGAAAGAAAAAATAGGCACTTGGTGGAAATGGCCCGATGTATGCTGATAGATGCCAAGATGGACCATCGTTTCTGGGGAGAAGCCATCGTAACAGCAAATTACCTGCAGAATCGTCTACCTTCTCGCTCGATCTCTGGTACACCATATGAGAGATGGTTTGGCAAGAAACCGAATTTGGGACACATTCAACGATTTGGAGTGGATGCGTACTGCCATGTTCCGAACGAGAAACGAGGAAAGCTGGACAGCAAAGCAATCAAGCTCAAGTTTGTTGGATACAGTGAAGTCTCCAAGGTGTACCGGCTAGTGGATCCAAGAAGCGGAAAAATCACGGTGAGTCGCGATGTCAAGTTCCTGGACAGTTGCCTACCAACGGATGGTGTGGACTTGGAAGAGCTCGTGATTCCTTCACAAAGCGTGCGTGTTGAGGACGTTCTACAGGATGATGAAGTTACTGATCCAAATGTTGGAGAATCCGATGATGATGACGAGTGGGGCGATCCTGAAAATAACAAACCGGATGACGTAGCAAAAGATGCGCCTGTAACCCGACGATCTGAAAGAATAAATCAAGGAAAACCACCGGAAAGGTACGTGTGCATAGCTGGTCCATTGATTCAGGAGGAGCCGAAGACATTCAAGGAGGCAATACAGTAGACGTTCGATAAGTGCAACATGTTTACGTTTCAGTTACCGAATAAAATTCGCTAACTGCAACGACTGACAGCCGTCAAATAGTTGTCAATTGCTGTTGGACGCAGCCAGAATGCACTTAAAAACATCGCAATGCAGCTGTAGTGCATCCGAAAAACATCGCAACTCTGTTGACGTTTTGCATATGACAGATAGCGGTGCGATAACTGCAAAATTGTTGCACTTAGCGGACTTTCAGTTAAAAAGCATTGCAGTTAAACCGTTTGCACCGAGCGAACGTCTACTGTATCCTGTCCGGAAAGTATCCAGTGGAGAAAGGCAATGGAGGATGAACTCAATTCGATGGACTGCAATGAAACATGGGACCTGGTTGACCTGCCCAGAGGAAGGCGTGCTATCGGCTGCAAATGGGTGTTCAAGGTAAAGCACGACAAGAACGGCGAGGTAATCCGGCACAAGGCAAGGTTAGTAGCTCAAGGTTTTAGCCAGCGATATGGAGCCGACTATGACGAAGTGTTTGCTCCCGTAGTCCGCCAAACAACCTTCCGTACCCTGATGTCTGTAGCGGCCAAGAAACGAATGGTGGTCAAGCAGTACGATGTGAAGACGGCGTTTCTATACGGCAACCTTGAGGAGGAGATATTTATGAGGCAGCCGCCTGGATATGCTGTAGCAGGTATGGAGAACAAGGTTTGCCGACTGAAGAAAAGCATATATGGTTTGAAGCAGGCTGCACGTTCGTGGAACCAACGACTGCATGAAGTGTTAGAGGAAGCTGGATTTCGTAGATGTGAGTCGGATCCGTGCTTATACAAGAAAGAAGTTAATGGAAAATGGTGTTACATACTGGTCTACGTCGATGATCTAGTTGTAGCAAGCGAAGATGAGCAAATTATCAAACCCCTGGAACTGGCATTGAGGAAGAATTTTGAAATCAGCAGTCTCGGAGACATCCAGTGGTACCTGGGAATTGAAGTGGAGCGAGATGAAGCAGGAGACTTCTACCTTTGTCAAAGAAAGTATATCAGTGAAGTTGTGAAATCCGCCGGGCTAGATGATGCGAAATCGTCCAACATTCCGTTAGATCCCGGTTATGGTAAGAATGATGACAAGCAGATCCCTCTCCCAGACAACAAGCAGTACCAGAAGCTAGTAGGACAACTTTTGTACATCGCAGTGAATACTCGACCTGATATTGCTGCAGCAATCGCCATCATGAGCCGAAAGACTGCTCCCACTCAGCAAGATTGGACGGAGTTGAAGCGTATGGTCCGGTATCTTAAGGGAACGATTAACGTGAAGCTCAGACTGAGCAAAATGGACGATCATTCAGGACTGATAGGATACGCGGATGCAGACTGGGCGGAAAATCGCGAGGACCGAAAATCAAATAGTGGATTCATCTTCAAGTTCAACGGAGGAACACTATCTTGGGCATGCCGTAAGCAGACATGTGTATCACTATCGACAGCTGAAGCGGAATTTGTGTCACTTTCGGAAGCCTCACAAGAAGCAATCTGGCTGCAACGGTTACTGAAAGACTTAGGAGAAGATCAACCAACCATTACAATAAATGAGGATAATCAAAGCAGCCTCAAAATGCTGGATTCCGATAAGTTCAGCAATCGAACCAAACACATAGCAACAAGATTCCACTTTGCCAAGGATTTTAAGCAGACTGGGACAGTCAATTACGTTTATTGCCCCACTGAACTGATGCTTGCTGATTTGATGACCAAACCACTCTCCAGAGTTCGCGTTGAGACCCTACGTAAGAAATGCGGATTAGAATAGCAGCGTTGAGGAGGAGTATTGGAGTTGCAACGCAGCTCAATGATCATCAAAGTAATCATTGAAAGTTTGTTAGTCAGTAAGTGTCATTAGAAATAAAGATTATTCCATGTTCAACCACAATTCAAGATAGACGTGTTTTTTACTACTCCGGTACGGTTCACTTCGCTCGTATAAGCCAATATGTATATGGTGTCTTCAACAAAGATACAGTAGACGTTCGCTCGGTGCAAACGGTTTAACTGCAATGCTTTTTAACTGAAAGTCCGCTAAGTGCAACAATTTTGCAGTTATCGCACCGCTATCTGTCATATGCAAAACGTCAACAGAGTTGCGATGTTTTTCGGATGCATTACAGCTGCATTGCGATGTTTTTAAGTGCATTCTGGCTGCGTCCAACAGCAATTGACAACTATTTGACGGCTGTCAGTCGTTGCAGTTAGCGAATTTTATTCGGTAACTGAAACGTAAACATGTTGCACTTATCGAACGTCTACTGTACTTGAAATTACTTGTTCTACAACTTTGCTGAAGACATCTACCCTCTAAAAAAAATATTTTGAAAAAAATTTTTTTTTGCTCGGGTTCACCCTACATTTTTACCATACAGTGAATATGCATAAACATAGAGACGATATTTCTGAACACATCTTCCAAAGACACCTATATGCTAAAATGTCATCTAACGACTCTTAGAGGTTTTGATCGTCTTTTTACCCTTCTTACACCCATAAGAAGGGTATAAATACCGCTTGGAAAACCGACTTTCGATCCGAGGCCCGCAGGGCCGAGTCACATATACCAATCAACTCAGCTCGACGAATTGAGCAAATGTCTGTATGTGCGTGTGTGTGTATGTGTGTGTGTGTGTGTATGTATGTTACAAAAAATGTCACTCACGGTTCTCAGCCGTCTGTTGACCGATTTGAGTTCTCTTGGAAGCAAATGAAAGCTACTACTTCCTAGTAGAACGCTATTGAATTTTATTTTGATTGGACGTTCGGTTACCGAGATATCTTTCAAAGAGTGCTAGGGAGTAGTACACCTTAATTATTTTAGATATTTTTGACAAAGTGTATCACCATAAATTTCTCAGCCGTCTATCAACCGATTCGGGTTCTTGAGGCCCGAAACGAAAGCTGCTGCATCCTAGAAGAACGCTTTTGAATTTCATTCCGATTGGACATTTTGTAACCGAGATATCTTTCGGGGAGTACTTTGGAGTAATAACAACTTAACTTTTTAAGAGGTCTTTGACAAAATGCTTCATAATAAATGAATCAGCCGTGTGTCAATCGATTTGAGTTCTCTCAGCATCAAATGAAAGCTACAGCATCCAAGTAGTATGCTATTAAATTTCATGCCGTTTGGACATTTTGTTTCCGAGATATCTTTTCACGAGTACTAAGGAGTAATGAAATTTACGCTTTTGAGAGATTTTTGATAAAATGTATCATAATAAATTTCTCAGATTCTCAAGATTCTAGGAGATTATGGCTGGCATTTCTGGTAGTTGAGCCCATTGTCGATGATTCTATTATGGAAAGCAATCAGCTTGATGCCATGATCTACAATATTTTCTAGAATGACCAAATATCACAATCATACATACGAATAATACAACAATAGTTTTAATAAGTGTAAGAAGGGTTCTGTTCACCATAGGTGGATTAATTCAGGTTTTTCAGAATGATCCCACTGTGCGATGTTGTCAAAAATAAACAAAGATGCTTCTACCCAAAGGGGGTCCTTGACCCCAATAAGCCAATTTTGGGTAAATGTCGGTTTACTCAAAATTGAGTTGAATGAGGGGGGGTCTTGGGTTGAATTTACCTACTCTTGAGTATATTTTTTAGCTGGAGGTAAAGGCAATCTACCTAGCGTGAGTTTAATCGATTTACTCAAATTTTGGCTTATAGTCTATTTTACGAAACGACAACAGTGTTTATATTGATATTAACACTCACGGGCTTGGGCGCAACCTCCTGTCAAATTTTCATTCATGAAATGAGCGTTCAGCTGATCCGAAACGTCTCGTAAAATGGCTCATTGGGCCGAACTATGGAATTGCGTCAAAAGAACTCAATTTTGGGTAGTTTGGCGGCAGGGTTCCTGATTTCCACTATTTATCTTCTTCCACACTCGAATACAGTCAGCAGCGAACGGTTGTCGCTTTAGTTTGTGTGTTTGCTTGTCAGCGACGACAGAAAACATCGGCGAACGGTGGGAAGCCATACATGGAATTTAAACATTCGTCCACATTCGCATCGCAAGCGATGGAGAGGTGATGCGATTCGTGAGTGATATTGCGCGTACGAATACAGTAGACGTTCGATAAGTGCAACATGTTTACGTTTCATGCGAGGTATGCACGTCAAACAGAATCGCTCAAGTAATTTTCGTTCAGTGCATTATTTTTCCGTGACCGGAATGGTCAAGAAATTTAACACAGCAAGCCCCATTTGATTTGACGTTTCGTTTCAGCTCCGTACCAGGATCCGGAATAAAGCAACGCTTTATTATTTCTTGAGCGATTCCTTGTCTGAATTTTCCACGCATCGAGATAGGCCAAGAAATTTCTTGCGATCAGCGTACTACCCATCAGTTACCGAACGAAATTCGCTAACTGCAACGACTGACAGCCGTCAAACAGTTGTCAATTGCTGTTGGACGCAGCCAGAATGCACTAAAAAACATCGCTATGCAGCTGAAGAGCATTCGAAAAACATCGCAACATAGTTGACGTTTCGTATTTGACAGATAACAGTGCGATAACTGCAAAATTGTTGCACTTAGCGGACTTGCAGTTAAAAAGCATTGCAGTTAAACCGTTTGCACCGAGCGAACGTCTACTGTATTTGAAGTTTTCAAAAAATGTTCATTATTTTCTTTGCTAATCTAGCATTTCAACAACAATGCACTAAAAACGTATGCATTACAGTAGACGTTCGATAACTGCAACATGTTTACGTTTCAGTTACCGAATGGAATTCGCTAACTGCAACGACTGACAGGCGTCAAACGGCTGTCAATTCATGTTGGACGCAGCCAAACTGCATTCAAAAACATCGCATTGCTGATAAAGTGCATTCGAAAAACATCGCAACACAGTTGACGTTTAGTTTTTGACAGATAGCGGTGCGATAACTGCAAAGTTGTTGCAGTTACCGTACTTGCAGTTAAAAAGCATTGCAGTTAAAAAGCATTGCGTTTGCACCGAGCGAACGTCTACTGTACATCCGAAAACATCGCTTCAGTTAAAGTTTCGTTTTTGACAGATAGCGTTGTGTCGTCAGTAGCAGTAGGCGTGCAGAATTTGAATTTGAATGTGTAACTCACAGCGACGCCTAAACCCATCACAGTAGGCGTAGTATTGATTGATGCACCAAGCGAAAAGAAGAAGAAGTTTTGACATCCAAGCGGTGTGCCGGCGATGAGATCCTCGTTGCTGACTGGTCGATGGATGTTAACGGCACACCGCTTGGATGTCAAAACTTCTTCTTCTTATTGCTTGGTGCATCAATCAATTCGAGAGTTCCAAGGTACGCTGCAGCCACCTGGAAAAAGTTTACTGTATTCGTGAAGGACCGATTTTTTAGCATGGGGAAGCATAGGAAGTCGGTTTTCAAATGCTTCTGAAAAAATCAAAACAATATTTAATTAAAAGCGAGTTGGTGTACGTGATGAGAAATTCAATTAGCAAACTTTTTAGCATATAATTTTGATTAAAAAGTTTTTTCCCAGCTTAGGTACAGTAGACGTTCGCTCGGTGCAAACGGTTTAACTGCAATGCTTTTTAACTGCAAGTTCACTAAGTGCAACAATTTTGCAGTTATCGCACCGCTATCTGTCAAAAACAAAACGTCAACAGAGTTGCGATGTTTTTCGGATGCACTACAGCTGCATTGCGATGTTTTTGAGTGCATTCTGGCTGCGTCCAACAGCAATTGACAACTGTTTGACGGCTGTCAGTCGTTGCAATTAGCGAATTTCATTCGGTAACTGAAACGTAAACATGTTGCACTTATCGAACGTCTGCTGTACAGTGCAAGTTTTGTTTTTGTTATTTTTTTGTTATTTTTTTTAACACCATATGAACACATTACAGTAGACGTTCGCTAGGTGCAAACGGTTTAACTGCAATGTTTTTTAACTGCAAGTCCGCTAAGTGCAACAATTTTGCAGTAATCGCACCGCTACAGTAGACGTTCGATAAGTGCAACATGTTTACGTCTCAGTTACCGAATGAAATTCGCTAACTGCAACGACTGACAGCCGTCAAACAGTCGTCAATTGTTGTTGGACGCAGCCAGAATGCATTAAGAAACATCGCAATGCAGCTGAAGTGCATCTGAAAAACATCGCAACTCTGTTGACGTTTTGTTTTTGACAGATAGCGGTGCGATAACTGCAAAATTGTTGCACTTAGCGGACTTGCAGTTAAAAAGCATTGCAGTTAAACCGTTTGCACCGAGCGAACGTCTACTGTATCTGTCAAAAACAAAACGTCAACAGAGTGGCGATGTTTTTCGGATGCACTACAGCTGCATTGCGATGTTTTGGAGTGCATTCTGGCTGCGTCCAACATCAATTGACAACTGTTTGACGGCTGTCAGTCGTTGCAGTTAGCGAATTTCATTCGGTAACTGAGACGTAAACATGTTGCACTTATCGAACGTCTACTGTAATTGTAAAAATTACACACATATACAAGTACACAGTGTCTAGACGCCATGTCAGTGGTTGGTGAAGTGGCAACAACAAAAATTAAAAAAAATCACCCTCAAAATCTACCCACCACCATCCAAAATCAGATAAACCCCCAACAAACAACACGAATGAACCATAACACGTAAAAAATAACAAAAACAAAACTTGCAGACAAACCACAAAATTTATACAGTAGACGTTCGATAAGTGCAACATGTTTACGTTTCAGTTACCGAATGAAATTCGCTAACTGCAACGACTGACAGCCGTCAAACAGTTGTCAAATGCTGTTGGACGCAGCCAGAATGCACTCAAAAACATCGCAATGCAGCTGCAGTGCATCCGAAAAACATCGCAACTCGGTTGACGTTTTGTTTTTGACAGATAGCGGTGCGATAACTGCAAAATTGTTGCACTTAGCGGACTTGCAGTTAAAAAGCATTGCAGTTAAACCGTTTGCACCGAGCGAACGTCTACTGTACCGACAGCCCACACTGAGCCAACTTTCCCGATCCGAGTTATATGTCAGTCTGATATTATTGCACTATTAGTATATCATATGAATTTAATCTAAGGCCGAAAATAAGTAGTTAGAGTTATGTGCAACGCATGTAGTATGGCTCTCAGGCCTCTATGTTATTGTTATATGCAATACATTTTGTTTCTACTCTCTGTGAAACGAAATTGATTTCATGTGCTTATACAATATTATTCACTGTGGGCTGGTCATCCACTTTTATGTGCATCGCATATAATGTGGATTTGCCCTTCACATATTTATTACGGTGACAGTAGTGATTCCGTTTAAGGTCGAATTTCAAATTTCAGCGCTAACTTTGCAATTAGGCGTAAATGCTTGAAGAAAAAAAATATCACGTCACTTTTGATGCTTCAAAATGCATGCATGCAAATAAGCGCCGAATGAGAAGAAAAACTTTCTTATTTGACGTGGTAAGATTTTTCGATCAAGAATTTACACCTAATTACGAAGCTAGTGCCATTTAAGTTGAAAACACTAAACCATTTTATATAAAATTTATTGAACATTTAGATCTTAGCTTTTAACATTGATTATATATCGTTTTCTTCAAGATAAAAATCATATCTTTTTCTAAAATAGTATCGGTTATCTACAGAATGAATAGTTATAGGAGGTCCATCGAAATCTATAGAGTTAAGAATCTGTTTTAACCTACTGCAGTGCATAGCTTCATGTGCCATAAGGTGATCATTGAATGGGCCACATTGCCACAATTGACCTACAATATACATGTTTTCCGCGATCGTTATTATTTCTAGTATTTCATATAATTCTGTTATATGGTCTCTTGTTCTCGTCAAAAATAAACCTGTCTTATAAAGAGTTCCTTTGAAACGACAATTATAGGACACTAAAATTTCACGTTCAGAGTCGAATGGAATAGGATATAGCAGGTTCAAGTAATATGATCTACAGGATAGCTTGGTTGCTATAAAATCACCTTCAACGGAAGGTTTCAAAAAGCTTGAAGTCATAACGTCATAAGCAAACTGTAATGAAGACTTTAAACATAATGTGTAGCAAATATTTCGTCTTGATGACGTGACGTTAGCATATTGCTTGTGCTCTTTGTGTTTTGCTTCAAACCGAAAACAAGACATATTCAGGACTGGACCACATTCTTCAATTACAGACGGATAATGAAGCAGCAAGTGTTGCTTAGGTTTGAGTTTTTCATCAAACAATTCTGTATATAATTGTTGGTGCTTCGTAATAGTTTGCCTGAACTGTTCAATATCTACCTCACCGAATGAAGGAAGAAGTGCGAAATCAACCAGTTTTACTAGTGTTTTACAAAATTCCCAAACAGGATCATCTTTAGGAAAAAAAGGTCCCAGTATAAAGGATATGAAGAAACAAAACGACTTCATCTCACTAGCAGTTGTACGAATAGTTATAGATTTGGATTTCTTCGTCTTAAGATATGTTTCTTCTAAATCTGGCATTCTGGATAAAGTTTCATCCCTAGCAGTTAGACTGATTAATCTTCTCCGTGTGTTTACTTCGCTTAACGATGCGAACTTTTTTTCAAAAATGCAATAGTTTAGCACCTCTGTTAGTCCATACTTGCAGACGCCAGTACTGAACAGATCATGCATCGGATCCACGCTAATATTCTTAACGACGCTAAATGACGGGAGCTGATTAAAAATAGATAATCCTTTTATGCCAGTGAGTGCCTGGTTCTGTAGTTGTGCATCGACTCGGTAATTTTCTTCATTACGCAAATAATCAGTATGCAAGCAATCATCCTTCTGTAACTCACTCTTTGGTCGCTTGCAGAATCTACAATAAAATGTAGCACTAAAACTACCGGAAAAGAGAAGAAACGAATGGACCCCCAAGTTATCTCCTAAAAATAACGAAAATACAAATCTAATGATAGTTTGTGTCCCGTTATAATTGATAAGAATTCCTTCTTCTTCCATCTCTTTGAATATGTCTATAAGTTGTTGCATAAGTTTGTTAATTCCTACCTCGTTAATGTCAATCTTTCGAATCATTCCTGCGATGAATATGTTACGAAGCCTTGAAGAAAATTCTTTGGGTATGACAGGAAAACTATAATACAACCCACACACCGAATGACGCTTATTATGCGAACTAAGTGGATCGTTCACTTCGAATTCGTCGGCGTAAAAAGAAATAGGAATAAGCAGGTCTGTTCCATACTTCTTTCGTACATCCTTCCAAGCCTTACCATTGATGAAATTATGGATACGATTCGATTTTTCAAGCTCGTCAATATTTTTTAAGGTTACATCTAAAACGTTATCCAGTTAGAAAAATGTTTTGATTTGAAACGCTATCGGCATGAGAACTAAGCTAGATTTAATAGAGCTTTCCTCGTTTACAATCGACAATGTATTTGTTTCTTTTTCAACGGTTATAATCTGAGGCTTTTTAAAAACATTCAATTTTTCCAGGTAATTAAACAGTTTGAATTCAGTATCGATACCATCAAAAGTATGTTTCAGCTTTTGCAAATAATGATGAAACTGATAGTTAACGTCGGGAATGGGTGAAAGCAATCCTAGGTTTTCGATTTGCTTAGCTATTTCAGTATACACATTTTTCGTTCCTTGTTGAATTTCAAAAACATCGTTCCTGGTCAGATTTGGGCGCTTGTGCAAATTTAAACTATATTCTACAACAAGTCTATCGATTTTAGCCAAAGTTTCAATAATTAAACTATCTGTATGATTTGTTTCGTTTTGCTCAGAGTTATGATTGCCAATGTCTTCGGCGGAGGTTGGTGAGGGTATTTCTTGAACATTTTCTCTACATGTTCCTGATTGGATGCGCTTGTGATTCAGCAAATGCCTTTTAAACGAATAGTATTTTTGAAAAATTTGTCCACATTTATCTACTGTACATATACAACGATGATTATTAGGTATGTTATGGAATTCGTTTAAATGTGATATATATCTCTCCACTAATTCGAATGTAGTCGTACATTCTTTCACAAAGCATACAATATCATTAGACATGTTTGACGTTATTAAGATGAATCACCAACTTTTCGATGTTGGAGTACTTTTCGGGAACGTAAACACCATAGACACACCGGACAACGAACAGCCAAATCAGCTTCGTGATCTTTGAGTGTTGCAGTCCGAGAACAAGAGCCAGCTTGATGTAAACGTCCACAGCGCGCTTCAAACATGTGAATTTGTAGCTTAGATCCCCGTAGCAAACAATAAAGTGTCCCTGCAGCTCTTTGTAGTTTGCGCCAAGTGCTATTAATTTGGGCGCAGGCGGTAATCCGAGGTCCTTGTGTCGTGCATAGAGTTCTTGCAATTTTTGTTTGGCGCCCTGTTCCGTGTTGTCGAACAGAAATATCTCTTCTTGAGCGGATGCAACGGTGGGTTTATAGCCTGCAGTAACTCTAACCGGCGGTAGCACACAGTTTAACAATATCAGGACTGCACACAAACGAGAATCTAAAACGGTAAAAGTATATGTAGAATTTTGTTTATCTTCTTTGAAATATGAGAATGATTACCGTCGCTCAAGCTGGTGTTCGTGACATCATGCAAAATCCTGATCGAAAATTCGTCATTCACGTGGATTTTCAAATAATCAATAACGTGAACCAGTAAATCATCCCAAACCTCGATCCCGTTCTTAGCGGTGGGGTATTTCAAGTCAAAGTCGTCGTCAATCTGAAAGTATAGAAAATATACAAATAAACACGATACATTTTATGAATCCACTTTTGTACTAAAGATTGAACTAGCAAAACAATATAAGAATCATCTTCAAAATACTCACCAGTTGACATCCAAATTCGCTTTGCAGGTGCTTCCAGATCTTACATTTGCGCAAATTTGACTCTGCTGTAGACTTCCCCATGAAATGGTTGCGTGATTCGAAGCTTTCCTTCCATTTTTCTAGTACAACGCCCCACGGTCCGTCGTTGAGCATCAGCCAGTTCAGAGCCAGTGAGGACGCTTTGTTCTTTTTCGTTTGATCAGCTCCTGCCCGAATTCGCTTTGCATAATCTTCTTCTGATTTATCCCGTTTGCGTGCTTTGGCTTTCAAATTACATATCTTGTTGTAGATGATACCGCCTGGATTCCTTTTAGCACCACCTCTTTCCAAGTAGTATGTCACCTATTTTATAAAATAATAAATAGTTTTAGTCTTAATTTAGTCTAGTTCATATATTAAATCTATCCTCTATATTTAATCATTGTATATCGGAAAATTTTACCACAGACAAACAAACGTATAAATTGGAACAAATTGATTTAAAAAATAGGTTATTTTTATGAGCCAATTTAACCACACAGAATATTAAAAAAATGTAACAATTTTACAGAAATAAAGAGAATATCATTGCACACATCATTTAAGCATACCAAGGTGTACATATACGCATAATTTATGAGTTTGGTTTAGCGCAAATTGTGCTGTGCATTGGTATTAACGTTTTTACCTTTTTTTCAGAATGGAATACTGCTGTGACAGTAGCTGCATATTCTTCAAGATCTTCTTGTGTCACCCGTGTCCGGTTCGCCAAGTGCCATTCTGCAACTATTCCTGCCAGCTCGTGTTGTCGTCCGGTTGACAGTTCTCCAACTTCTGATCGACGAATAATATCCTTTCCGAGTTCAGTCGAGTTCAATAAATGCAGTAGTGCTGACGGACTGAACAATTTCCGCCCGACTAAATTCTCGTCAACTACGCCCAATCCACTACCGCTACCACTACATCCGGCAGCATTTTGATCACTCGAGTGCTGAAAACAAAAATAGAAAAGAAAACCCGTCAGTTGTAGCAATGAAATGTGCAAGTACTTTCAGATTAATATAACTTGATTTCACTTCTCGCATGCGAGAATAATTCAAACTTGTTTTGAATACATACTTGTTTTATATTTGTGATGTCCTTCAACGATACAGAGCCTCCTGGAGCATTGCTCGACAGCACGGATGTTTTTCGGACAAGTGGTTCCTGAACCTTGATGCTCGATTGGATAGAATTCGTACCCTCCAATGCCTGGCCGGAACCGTGGCCACTGCAGTCGTCTGACTCGAGGTTGCTAAGAAGCTAAAAGGAAAGGAAAAATACTGTTAGTCATAAGCACCAATATAAATTGAAGCTTGCGGAAGTACCTGTCTGGATTGGTCTGGAGATGCGGCGCTCCCCGGAGCTTTTACAAACAGCAAAATCGCCGAATCTTGCGAAGTGCTGCTCAGCAAGGATGTCTGATTTTGAGATGGGTGTTGGCTTTGGGTGATTAGTGTCCGTTCCGGGTATATTGTTTCAGACTTAACACTGACTTGGGTACTCACCAAAGCCTGCCCAGTACCGTGGCCGCCGCCGTCATCAGTATCGAGGTTGTTGAAAAGCTACAAAAAAAAAAGAAAAAAAAACATAAATACAATTACCGCCATTCACCGCTCGTTTCACGGTAATTAAATTCACAAAACTACCTGTTCGGTGTTCGTGGCATCACTTAGAAACTCGCCGTCTTCTGGAGCATTCACCAACAGTGTAAATGTCGGATCCTGTAGACTGCTGCTCTGCGTTGGTTGTTCCGCTGCGGTTATCTCCTGACTGACCGGCCGAAGGAGGGTAGAACGGCTGGGCCCGATCACAGACTCAGTTAATAGAATCTGTTCCGCTGCGGTTATCTCCTGACTGACCGGCCGAAGGAGGCTAGAACGGCTGGGCCCGATCACAGACTCAGTTAATAGAATCTGGTCAGACTTGCGGTAACTGCAGCCGGCATCGAAGGAACACGATCTATCCGAGGTTTCTACTTTCTCTTGGCCGTCACTGATTTTTACAAATTCAATCGATTTTTCTGGCAACGGAAGCGGATCAGATGCTTCGATCCGAGAGGCGGCAGTTTCTCCTGTCAAATCCTGACGTTCATCCGCAGGGATCTGCTCGTGTTTCGGTAATGTTTGAAGCGCAAGTTGCTGCATTGAATAGATAATGTAAATATTCTTAGCAAAATAATTATCATGCAGAAAATAAACACTTACATTTTTCTGTTGCCACTGATATATGCGATCAAAAATTTGTTTTGTGTTCCACACGTAGCCTTCGCTTAAACAGGTGCGCTGTAAAGCTTCTTCCAGCTCATCAGCGGTTATTGTCGACAACTCTTGAATTCCAATATTCAAATCTGTAAAGGAATTAAAAATTAGTTACTTTAAAACAAACAGAATATTTAACTTACCCCCAAGAAGATTGAAAAAACTGATCGGCAAACCGGAATCCTCCAGCAACTGCTCCACTTTGTCCGCCATTGTTGTTTTTTATCATGCCACCGAAATGCTGCCGTCAACATGACAAACACGCATATAATTTCCACTGGGCTGTGCGCGTGTCAAAGTTATATGCAAAGCCAGTGTACTGGCCATGTAGTGTGCATATAACTTCGACATGGGCTAGTGTTATTAAAATTTATTAGAACAGTGTTCAATGTGAACTGTTTGTGACATGATACGTATAACAATTCAGTTGAAATGGCAGTGTCAGACTTGAGATATAACTTAAATGTAGTTACTGATAGAATAGGTTGACAGAATTATTTCAGTGCACAGCCCAGCAACGGGCTATGAAACGCTAGCGGTACGCCTATAGTGAGTATTTTTTGTAAAAAACATAAACCACAATCCCAACATAATAAATAAACCCCAATTTTAGATCTCCCTGAGGAAGGCCCAAACCAAGGGCTGAAACGTTGGAAGATATAAAGTGATTCCGCCTAAAAATCCATTTTGACCGGAAACAGCCAATACCAGAGGGACTATAAAGCATTGCAGTTAAACCGTTTGCACCGAGCGAACGTCTACTGTTCAGTAAACGTTCGCTCGGTGCAAACGGTTTAACTGCAATGCTTTTTAACTGCAAGTCCGCTAAGTGCAACAATTTTGCAGTTATCGCACCGCTATCTATCAAAAACAAAACGTCAACAGAGTTGCGATGTTTTTCGGATGCACTACAGCTGCATTGCGATGTTGTTGAGTGCATTCTGGCTGCGTCCAACAGCAATTGGCTTCTTTAGCGGTGTTGAGATAATAAGGCAATCCATGAGACAGATGCGATCAGCTGATTTTCTTTGTTTACCATGTATTTTTGACAATCGTCGATCGGGGTGACAGTTGAACACAAAGGAATTTGTTAAGCACCGAGAACACTCGACGAAAATTTGTTAAGCTGCTCGTACACTGTGTTTACAATTTCAGCTGTCACCCCCATCGCGATATGTCGTCATGGATTGCCTTATTCCATATTCTGAATCTGCATGCCAAACTGAGCCGAAATCCAAATTTTCATGAATTTTTAAGCCCGGGAACCTATTTAAAAATCAATTTGAAGTTTGTATGGGAGCGATTTGTCGAACCACCCCTCATCGCATTTTGTACATGTCGGAATTAGACGACAAACTATTAGTCTTAGTAAGTCATGAAATATGTTTGTATAGAAAATAGAAAATAAATTTGTCATTCTTGTTCCAACTGCCAACTGAAGTAGTTTGGTCTCTGGCACTCACCATATCCTACCAAAAGGTTTTGGGCCCAGAGAGTTCGGATAGTGAGGAACATATTTTTTCAAGACTCAAGAAAAAGTTCTAATTCAAGAATCACAAGAAAAAGTCTCTTCAAGTTTACTTCAAGATGGTCAACCCGGCGGAGAATTCCCAGCAAGGCGGAGGTGGAGACGCTACCCGGAATCGGATCCACGCAATCCACGGTACGACAAGCCTACCGGCAATTGAACTTCTGCTTGGCCGTGAGAACTGGTCAACGTGGAAATTTGCGGTACAAACGTTCCTGGAACTGGAAGATTTATGGGAAGTCGTGAAGCCAACGCCGAATGCCGATGGAACCGATCCGGTGGTGGACGCTGTGAAGGACCGAAGAGCGCGAGCGAAAATTATCCTTTTGCTCGATCCGGTGAACTACGTGCATGTGAGGGAAGCGAAGTCCGCACGGGAGGCGTGGTCGAAGTTGGAAGCAGCATTCGAGGACTCTGGATTGACCCGGAAAGTCGGACTGTTGAGAAAACTCATAACAACCTCCTTGACAACCAGCAACTCCATGGAGACGTTTGTTAACGACGTCATAGCAACCGCACACCAACTACGTGGGATTGGCTTCGAGATCACCGACGAATGGATTGGGACACTTTTGCTGGCCGGTCTACCTGAGGAATACAGTAGACGTTCGATAAGTGCAACATGTTTACGTTTCAGTTACCGAATGAAATTCGCTAACTGCAACAACTGACAGCCGTCAAACAGTTGTCAATTGCTGTTGGACGCAGCCAGAATGCACTTAAAAACATCGCAATGCAGCTGTAGTGCATCCGAAAAACATCGCAACTCTGTTGACGTTTTGCTTTTGACAGATAGCGGTGCGATAACTGCAAAATTGTTGCACTTAGCGGACTTTCAGTTAAAAAGCATTGCAGTTAAACCGTTTGCACCGAGCGAACGTCTACTGTATAGGCCGATGATTATGGCTCTCGAAAATTCCGGAGCGGCGATTACCGGTGACTTCATCAAGACTAAACTGCTGCAGAAAATCAGAGTACCATCGTCGGGCGCCGCGTTTACCAGCAACAAGCATGGACCTGAGGATTGCGGACTGAAATTTGACAGCAGCCAGGCTGCTGCCAAACCTCCAAAATGATCAGAGTATGCCTAGATACAAGTTTGGTTTGTAAAGCCACGCTAAAACAAGTAAAACGTTCAATGACACACAAACTTTTTCATCCTGAACGAGAAGGGTTTTCAAACGTTTTTCTGTGTGAAATTAATATGTAATGCTAGCCCAAAGTTTATGCAATATATTTTAAAGCTTGGTTAAAACCAAAGCAAATGATAATATACGTTTTATTGTAACTTTTGCTGTAGGAAATTTGGTTAAACTTTGTGAGAAGTAGTTCGTGCGTGTACTTTGAAATTGATTTCCATAGAGATAAGCAACTCAACAACGGGGAGCACTCGAAGAAAACATACGTGTTCAAATTGAATGACCAAAATAGTTGAGTCCGCACACCTCAGGCATGAACGGAAACCAGCCAAGCAGAGTGAGAAGCCAAATCCATCTTCAAGCAAGGGTCCGAAGTGTAGGCGGTGTCACAAATTTGGTCACATTGCCAGGGATTGCTCGTCAAGAGAGCCGAAGAAAAGCGACGGAAATGCCTGGTGTACGGTGATGTCTGCGATTGAAGAGGACGACGACGATTGGTACTTCGACTCGGGGGCTTCCAATCACTTTGCGAAGACGGCTCAAGCTCTTGAGGAATCTACCAAGTGCGGTGGTACCGTCGTAGCCGCAAACCGCGGAACGATGAAGATAGTCGCAAAAGGAAGCATGAAGTTGAAGCCCGCCTGCTGCCCGGACGAACCAGCAATCACGGTGAATGAAGTGCAGGTAATTCCGGATTTGTCAACGAATTTACTCTCCGTGAACCAAATAGTGGAACGGGGACACACGGTGACGTTCACCAAGGACGGTGTGAGCGTCGTCAACCCGAACGGTGACGTTATTGCGACTGGTAGTAGGAAGCGGGGCCTGTTCAAGCTGGACCTGGTGCAGTCATCGTGAGCACTGGCATGTGCGTCGAATGGAACTGCAACTCTGTGGCACAAGAGGCTTGGCCACATCAACTACGACAGTCTACAAAGGATGAAGCGTGGATTGGTTTCCGGCATCGAATACGCAGAGCCGCCCCGGAGCAACGACAAGTGCAAGGTATGTGCTATGGGTAAGCAGACACGTTTGCCGTTTAGCAAATCCGGTTCACGAGCGTCGGATCTACTCGAGGTGGTCCATTCGGATATCTGTGGTCCGATGGAAGCCAAATCGCTGGGTGGCAGCCGCTACTACTTGACCTTCACGGATGACAAGTCTCGTCGAATCTTCGTATATTTCCTGGAAGAAAAATCAGCACAGAGTGTATATGAAGCATTTGAAGATTTTCGTTGCATGGCTGAGCGACACACAGGGAAGAAGCTGAAGACGATACGAACCGATAATGGCAAGGAATTCACGAACCGGAAGCTGGAGGACCATTTGAAGCATCTGGGAATCCGTCACCAAACCACGGCGGACTACACACCTGAACAAAATGGTTTGGCGGAGCGAGTCAACAGGACCATCGTCGAACGAGCGCGGTGTATGCTTTTCGAAGCGGGGCTGCCGAAAACGTTTTGGGCTGAAGCAACAGCAACGGCCGTGTATCTCATAAATCGGTCGCCAACCAAGGGGCATTCAGCGACACCAGAGGAAGTTTGGAGCGACAGGAAGCCAAACCTGGCACACGTACGAGTTTTTGGTTCGAAGGTAATGGCGCACGTACCGAAGCCGAAGCGCAAAAAGTGGGATGCCAAAGCATTCGAGTGCATACTCACCGGATTCGACGAGGATACAAAAGCATATCGTTTGTGGGACCCGAAATCGAAGAAGATCATCAAGAGTCGAGATGTTACCTTCGTTAGCGAAGCAGGAGAAAAACCGTCATCTTCTAACAGCATGCAGCTTGCAGAACCGGAACGAAAAGTCGTTAGACTGGATCTGGGGGATCCATTTCCGGTACCAGAGGTGTCCGAACCGGAAGCAACCGAAGCAAGACACGTCGAAGATGACCAGGTGCCTGCGGAAGAACATCAGTCAAGCTCTGAAGATGAGGATTTCCTTGACCCAATCAGTGACGTGACAAACTCTGCGCTCCCTTCGCGATCATCTTCAAATCCGCCCCTGTCACAGGCGTTGAGGCGCAGCGGACGGGAGCGCTACCTACCAGGCAAGTTAAAATATTTTTTCTTTCCGAGTAGAGGACTTCCTTCCGATCAATATTCAGACCATCAACCCGAGTCTGATGGAAACGAGGATGTTATCGACCTGCCTGGGCCGGCAGCTCGGCCTACAGCTAGTGGCCCGCAACAGGGACTAGCAGCGAGACGTCAACCGCCAACCGGTGGTGATCCACGTACCCCGTCCGAAGCATTGAAGGGACCTAAAGCGAAACTGTGGAAGCAAGCGATGGACGACGAGTACCAGGCACAGATCGAGAACAACACTTGGGAGCTGGTAGAACTACCGGCGGGCCAAAAAGCCATCGGCAGCAAGTGGATCTTCAAATCGAAGGAGGACGAAAAAGGGAACATTGTGCGACACAAGGCAAGACTGGTTGCTCAAGGTTTCAACCAGAAGTTCGGCGTGGATTTCGACGAAGTCTTTGCTCCCGTTGCCAAGCAGGTGACCCTCAGGACGTTACTCACGGTGGCCAGCCGTCGCGGAATGCTTGTGAAGCACATGGACGTGAAAACCGCATACCTGCATGGGAAGTTGGATGAAACCATCTACATGCGGCAACCGGAGGGATACGCCATGGGAGGACCAAACACGGTGTGCATGCTCAAAAGGAGCATATACGGGCTCAAGCAATCCGCACGAGTATGGAACCAAAGCATCGATGCAGTCCTACGAAAAATGGGGTTCGTTCCATCAGCAGCAGACCCATGTCTGTACGTGCGAAAGAAGGGCAACACGTTCACCTACATACTACTCTATGTGGACGACATGTTAGTAGTTTGCAGGACAGAGGAGGAGTTCAAGGCTATACACCGGGCACTGCAACAGCACTTCAACGTGACGGCATTAGGAGATGTGAAGCACTTCCTAGGAATCGAGATCGAGAGGGATGGTAACGGATTCCTGCTGAATCAAGAACAGTACATCCTGAAGCTCGCGGAACGATTTGGTCTGGAGAACGCTAAGCCATCAAAAATACCGTTGGATCCTGGCTACCTTCAGCAGAAGGAGGAGGAGAAGGAACTACGTTTGCCGAACAACACCCAATACCTGAGTCTCATCGGCGGTCTGCTGTATGTAGCGGTTCACAGTCGGCCGGACATAGCAGTAAGCGTCTCCATCCTGGCTCAGAAATCAAGCTGCCCTACACAACTGGACTGGCACGAGGCCAAGAGGGTACTCAGGTACTTGAAGTCGACCAGTAGCCACAAATTGACACTTGGATCCACAGCTGACGGGCTCGAGATGTATGCGGATGCCGATTGGGCCGGCAACCATCGGGACAGGAAGTCCAATTCCGGTTTCCTGATACGGCTTGGAGGTGGCATCATTAGCTGGGCATCACGCAAGCAAACCTGTGTGGCGCTGTCGTCGACGGAAGCGGAGCTCGTGGCCTTAACTGAAGCATGCCAAGAATTGAGTTGGTTGAAGAAGCTGATGATCGATCTCGGCGAAGACGTGTCGTTGCCAATACCCACATTCGAAGACAACCAGAGCTGTATTCGACTGGTGGAAAACGGAAAGATTGAGAAGCGGTCGAAGCACATCGCCACTAAATATTTCTTCGTTCGTGATCTTCAAGAGCAGCAGCAAATCGTTCTGAAGTATTGTCCCACCGAGTTCATGTTGGCTGACATACTGACGAAACCGCTGCAGCACCTACGATTGAAGTTATTAAGAGAGAACTTAGGTTTACTAAACTATATTGTCGAGGAGGAGTGTCGGAATTAGACGACAAACTATTAGTCTTAGTAAGTCATGAAATATGTTTGTATAGAAAATAGAAAATAAATTTGTCATTCTTGTTCCAACTGCCAACTGAAGTAGTTTGGTCTCTGGCTCTCACCATATCCTACCAAAAGTACAGTAGACGTTCGATAAGTGCAACATGTTTACGTTTCAGTTACCGAATGAAATTCGCTAACTGCAACGACTGACAGCCGTCAAACAGTTGTCAAATGCTGTTGGACGCAGCCAGAATGCACTCAAAAACATCGCAATGCAGCTGCAGTGCCTCCGAAAAACATCGCAACTCGGTTGACGTTTTGTTTTTGACAGATAGCGGTGCGATAACTGCAAAATTGTTGCACTTAGCGGACTTGCAGTTAAAAAGCATTGCAGTTAAACCGTTTGCACCGAGCGAACGTCTACTGTACTGGGTGGAGCTGTCAAACAGTTACCCAGCTGTCAAAAGGTGATTTCAAGAAATCTCTTTGAAATTGATTTTAGGTATCAAAATAAAGTTCTAAAAATCTGAAAAAAATCATAGTGGCTCAGAAAAAGGTGCTCTTTCGTAGGGGTAGGCGGGGCATTATGGACACCCTAAGGTTTTTGCCAACTTTACCTGGCAAGATGTCAAAAAAGTTTAGTTTTTTGATACAGTAGACGTTCGATAAGTGCAACATGTTTACGTTTCAGTTACCGAATGAAATTCGCTAACTGCAACGACTGACAGCCGTCAAACAGTTGTCAAATGCTGTTGGACGCAGCCAGAATGCACTCAAAAACATCGCAATGCAGCTGTAGTGCATCTGAAAAACATCGCAACTCTGTTGACGTTTTGTTTTTGACAGATAGCGGTGCGATAACTGCAAAATTGTTGCACTTAGCGGACTTGCAGTTAAAAAGCATTGCAGTTAAACCGTTTGCACCGAGCGAACGTCTACTGTACATGTATCCTTTTAAAGTCTATTTAGCATCTATTGCATAAGAATGCTCACGAAGAAAAATGATTTATCCACTTCAAAAAATGTTACGAAAAATGTTAGTTTTTCATGACCGTCTTCAAGCATACGGGGCAGAATGGACACCCCCATGGGGCAATATGGACACCATGACACTTTTACGAATTTCGTACATTATTTACACCTATAAAGTCATTTCATTATAAAACAACTATTATGGATGAATAATACACCGAAGTAGTTCATTTTTGTTCAGTTAATTTAAATTCAGGCTGTTTTGGATAAAGCTTCGTTTTTGTCGGCATGTACAGCTGTGCCTAGAACAACTATTTTCCACTGCTGTCGTTTTTTGACCAATTTGTTTCACCCTATGTCTACTATAGTGAACATTTAATCGGAAATGTACCGAAATCGAAGAATTTGGTTGGTTTGTGATTTAGCTTATATTTTTCCCTTGCCGCTTCTTTCAAAAAGGTGAGTGTCCATTTTGCCCCGGCAGCAGAAGATATTTCCAAACTTGATTTTTGATATAATAAAGAAGAAAATA